>NC_081180.1:190870604-191170604 GCF_029867415.1 Vicia villosa
GCAAAAATAAATGTAAAAAGAAATAGAATCGGGAACTTAGCTTTGATCTGATATGGTTCATAGTCGGAGGAAATCCTGGTGCTAACCCTGAAAAATTGTACAAAGAAAAGGAAATTTTTTAGTGTAGGCACGTTCTTCGTAAACCCTGATTAGGGTACGAATTAAATAAAATAAATAATCAACTTAATTAAATATTGGTTTTTCAACCTAATTAATTAAATCGATAAAAAAGCAAGTTAGATTAAATATATGCCCTTAATATATATTTTATTAAATAAGAAAAAATAAATTATGATTTATTAAGCTATTTAAATAAATTATATCAAATAACATAATTAAAATTAATTAAAACAAAGATTTTATTTTAAAATTTAATAAAAGGAATTTAGTAAAAAAAATTTACTTGGGAATTTATTAAAGAAAAAAAAATGAAGGAAAAAAAAACAATATATATATATATATATATATATATATATATATATATATATATATATATATAAAAAAACGGGTTTGTGTAATAATAAATAAAAAAAATTTAAAAAAAAAAACTTAACTTTTGATTGTATGTGATTCATCTTTGAGGGAACATGGTGGACTGCTCGTGTGCAAGCGTTGGATCCATGGAGGGAATGATCTGATGAATGATGGCCAAGTAGCGCACCGTATGCTTCTGAGTGAAACGCACCAGATCATTGGAGGTGCAACAGACGCGTGCGCCTTTTTCTTTTGAATTTGGACCAATAGCATAGTGCCACGCATCGTCTCCTTCGTCTTCTTCCCTGCCCAGATTTCGCTACCATTTACCTGCAATATTTTTGTAGCAAACCGACATGCAACAATACAAACTGCAAAATACGTACGATAAATTTATTATAGGGCCATGGATCAGTCGAGTTCAACCTCCTGGACACGATGGTGGTCCTAGTTTTACTTAATTTTCATTAAATCGTAAAGCCTCGTTTCGAAGCTTCATAACCTAACAATGGCGGATTCATGTACCTATGCTTAAAACGAAATTAAATAACCCAGAACGCTTCCAAACATTGCCACGGTCACAAATATATCATTAAAACATGTTAAAGATGCATGGATATGCGAAATCGAAATTAAAAAAAAGCTATGAAACCGGGATCGGATTTTACAATTCGAGGAGCTTTGTTTGCCTCTGAACGTCTAGGATGGATCAGAGTAAGCCAAGGAACGAGTTGGAATGCTTTGTAGGGCCTGAATTGAAGTAGAACTCGGTCTGCAACTTCCTTGAATGTCACTATTTTTGAAGTCTGTCTAGGGTTCTGAATGCTGCAAAATCGTCCCCTAATGCCTTGGATCTATCACATACTTATAGTAGAACGTGTTAGGTCACAGATTTTTTGCAAATTCCATTTGATTCTTGGATTGTAAGTTTGAGAGATGTGATTGATTTTTTTCAGTCTTTCTATATATGGCGAATCTTTATCCAATCTTGCCAATTCCACCTTGCACGAATTTTGGCCCCTTATATAGTGTGATGGATTATTGAAATTGATCATTATGGTTCCTCTAATCAAATCTTTGATTTCCCTTTTATTTATGAGAATTATATCACCTTTAAATGAGTGAAAAATTCATATAAAATCAAATAAAAAATCAATAATTCGTGAGAGTTAAATTGGATATCTTGGATAACCTATGGATCAAGCTTGGGCCTTAAAAAGTTGGGCCTCTTTGCAAAAAAAAAATCATTTTGAAACCTTTTTGTTTCACATTTTTCTGTTGAAATTGTCTAACTTTGACAAGGCCTATCTCCCTCAATTTTTTGAGGTATGGAGGAGTTCTAGGACTTTTTAGAAACCTTGAAGAGTCCTCTAACCAGTGTTTTTGGTCCCATGTCAAAATAATTTTCCATGCTCCTTGTGTGCCCTTTTGAAAAAGATGACTTTTGGTTGACTTTTGAAAAGGACCTATAATGTTTTGATCCATATCTCTCAAATGAAGCATTTTTAAACTTGGCATTTGAGGGACAAAGTTGTGGAGAATTAAATTTCCTTCAAAATGAGCTTTGGATGGACAATTTCTGATGTTCCATGTAGGAGTTATGGCTGGTCAAAGTTCAGTTGACTTTCTCCTATGAAAACCCTAATTTAGAAACTTTTGAAATTATTGATTTCTGCTCTTTCCTTGATGAACCATATTCAATTCTTGATCAAATGGTGAATGATACTTCATAATAAGGATGTTGACAAAAAATCAGGAGTTTTGACTGTACTTTAACCACAGTTGACTTTTAGGTCAAATCAGTCGACTGTTGACTTTCTGAGCAATTGAGTGATCAATTTTTTGAATTGAGACCTGAAATTTGTCATGGAGGTAGTGTGGGGTATCATAGACCATATGGGATGCCTTGGAGCCTTTGGTTCATTGATTTTCTCTCAGAACAACAAAACCCTAATTCTTTGAGCCTTGCTTAGGAGAGGGTGTTTTTGAACATTGTGCCTTGATTTGAATTTGAACAAGAGAAATAGTATGGGAAAATTTTGGGGTATGACAGCTGCCCCTGTTCAATTTTCTTAAACCTGAAGATGTAGAGTGGTTTGTATGCCAGTCGGTATCTGAAGGTGGAAGATGATTGAACACTAAAACACCGAGAAATTTGCCCCAGCTTTTTTGTCGGAGATGGGCTTGAAGATGCCATCCAGATGTTTGGGAAACATGTATGATTGAGATGGGTTTAAAGATGCCATCCAGATTGATAGACTTGAGAGTCAGAATACGTCGTACGTTAGACCGTTTCTGAAGAATAGACTTAGGTTTAGTCGTACGTTAGACTGGGTCTAGTTTGCATTAGCAGATGTCTGGAAAACTGTGCGTTAGGCTGAAGGATGAGTCGTGCGTTAGACTAAATCCAATTTTCACCCGTAGATGTCTGGAAAACCGTGCGTTAGGTTGAAGGATGAGTCGTGCGTTAGACTAAATCCAATTTGCATCTGTAGATGTCTGGAAAACCGTGCGTTAGGTTGAAGGATGAGTCGTGCGTTAGACTAAATCCAATTTGCATCCGTAGATGTCTCGAAAACCGTGCGTTAGGTTGAAGGATGAGTCGTGCGTTAGACTAAATCCAATTTGCATCTGTAGATGTCTGGAAAACCGTGCGTTAGGTTGAAGGATGAGTCGTGCGTTAGACTAAATCCAATTTGCATCTGTAGATGTCTAGAAAACCGTGCATTAGGTTAAAGGATGAGTCGTGCGCTAGACTAAATCCAATTTGCATCCGTAGATGTCTGGAAGGCCGTGCGTTAGGCTTTGCCTTGAATAAGATTCGAATCTTCGTAATGTACCTGTCAGATATTGTCAGTTTTTTATGCAATGTTATGGTGCATGTGTTATGTGACGAGCTCCTCAAAATAAACGAGGAACATACATATGAGGTGATGTATGTGATGTATGAATATGTTTGTAATTTATGATGTATGAATATGATTTATGCTATTTGAAACATCTTGATTGAGAAGATAGATCTTTCTGTTGTTGTGATTTTGATGTTTTGATCTTATCTTGGAGATGCTCGATCGGGGATTTATGATTTCTGCTTGGGGATGATCAGTAACTTGATGTACCCTAATTGGGGATGAAAGATGTCGGAGAACCGATAGTGTTGAAGATGTAAACTCTGTTGGGGAGCCATGTCTTTTGTTGAGAGTATTTGAAGATATTTTCTTAATGATTACTTTGTGGGGATTCCTTTAGATTGTCGACTTTTGAGGGGGGACTTCTGGATTATTTTAGACATTGTCTATTGGCCTTTTCCTATCTAAAGAACTAACAGATGTTTTTTCAAAAAGAAAAGATAAATGATAATCATGTTCATATGCATATGTTCATTCAAAATTATCATTGGACGTTTGCGTATTCGAAAAAAGAAAAGGAAAATTCAGAAGAATAAGAATGAAAATACCTTGTATTAAGGAAAAAGCCATGAATAGGCAAAATAAGGAACATATTGTGTGTTTTTTGAAAAGGTACAAAAATAGAACAAAGGAAAAAATATATATATATCCCTAACTTTTATATATATATATATATATATATATATATATATATATATATATATATATATATATATATATATATATATATATATATATATATGTATATATCCCTAACTTTTGCCCGAACCCTTTTGGTTCGCCGGGATGCCCTTACTTTTGCCTAGGTGCGTCGACCTAGCGGGTCATATTTATGCGTAGTATTTTTTGACTATGTCTGCGTTCACAGGATGCGGAAAGTCTTCACCATCCATAGTAGTGAGTATCATTGCTCCTCCAGAGAATATTTTCTTGATCACGAATGGTCCTTCATATGTGGGCGTCCACTTGCCCCTAGGATCACCTTGCGGTAGAATCATTCTCTTTATGACCAAGTCACCAGTCTGGTATGCTTTTTGTTTGATCGTAATACGGTGAACTGACTTTATCGAAAATGTCGCGGTAAGCAAGAGTCGCCACCGACTTTTATTTTATCCAATTTATAGAAAGGCTAAAAGAACAGAAAAATACCTTTTGAAATGATTTTGAGTTCGGGGGGTAAGTTATACAAAGGGAAGGTGTAAGGCACCCTTTGCATCCATGGTCATCCATGGGCTCTTAATTGCTTAGCTCACTTTGTTTTCAAAATTTTTGAATTGTTTGAAAAATAGGGTGTGAATAGAAATTTGAATAAGAACTTTAGCTTGTAAATAAGCGTAGTCTTTTTGAAAAGATTCTTTGAAAAGAAGTGGGAAAAGATTTTGAAATTGAATTTGAATTTGAAAAAGAGCAAGCAATTAATAGCAACTACCCTAAGTTTAGAAATTTGTTCTTTTTAGCTTTTTCAGGGCGAAAGGGTCTATCCATACCATGAGAGGGTAGGAAGCCTTTCAATTGGATGTTAAGGGTCATCGAGGTTTATCATTCGCCATAAGACTGTCCCATGCCATAAAGAGTTCAGTTAGTCTAAGGGAAGGATATAATAGTCATTCTATTTAAGCATCATGCGAGGAAACCTTAGCAACTGGGACAATCATCTTATTTTTCCGAGGCAGCATCGAGGGACTAGATGATTTTTATTCTTTAAGGCAACCTTGCTTTAGGTATCCTCGGAATCGAGGGACGTGACTATTTAGTACAATTAGAGGCAGCAGAATCATTAAGGAAACAGGCAACAGGCAACAAAGGCAACAAGGCAACAAGAGGAATTACCCTAAAGGTGCGTGTGTGGCACAATCACGTGGTTAACTTCGATGATATTTATCTTATAAATTAGTTATCTAGATTATTTAGCAGGCTTGCACTCCCTAGTATTACTAACCATGGCAGAAAATAAAACAGTTAAAATCCTACGCTATTACAATAAACACCTGCGGGGATGGGGGAAATTAAAAGGCGAAAAATAAAACCTAATCTATTACAATAAAACCCTTATAGGGTAACAGAAAAATAAAGGCAGAAAAATAAGAGAGAACAATAATTAATTTACACATCTTCAGCCTTGATCTTCCTCAAACCTATGATTGACTCTGAACATCTGAGAATTAAACGGACAATAATAGGGGTGGGTGTAGGAGGAATTCCTTGGCATTGAAAATAAACCCTAATTTAACTGATAAGGCAAAAATTAAAAGGTAAAATAACATTTAAATAAGAAAAGGATTAGAACTTAGCTTTCGATCTGATATGGCGCTTGGCTGAAGGACTTTGATTAACCCTGAAAATTAGGAGCGAAGAAGAAAAATGTTAGTGCATTAAAGATCTCAACAATTATAACGTGGCAGATCAAAAATTAAAATAATAATAATTTAGGCAAACAAATGAACAGGCAAAACCCCAAATGGGGAGCAAGTTAACCAGGGTTAATGGGCAACACCTACCAGTAAACCTAAGGCTACCAGGGTTTATAAATGGATCGAAGTTAACAAACCTAAAAAAATTAATTGATTAAAAGTATATACAAAAGTAATAAAAAACAATTATTGATAAAATTGTGGAAAAATCGAGTTTACGATTAAAAAATAAATAATTATAATTTCACTATAAAAAACTAATTTATTAAAATAAATAAAAATATAACTAATAATAATCATAATAGAAAAAGAAGAATAAGAAAATAAAATAAAAGCATTCATGTAATTAAAAATAAAAAGAAAATTAAAAAGCACTTAGCTCTGATCCTGTGTCGTATGGCTGGAGGTCCATGGTGTACCGATGGAATTTTCGAAGAGGCAAAAGCTTTATGCCCTAACAATGGTAAACTCATATTCCTGCACCACTCCTCTTTAGCCAAAGGAAGTACCTGCAAAAAAGGATAGTAATAATGTTAATAATGAAGATAATAATAATAATAATAATAATAATAATAATAATAATAATAATAATAATAAAGAATTGGGGTTTAGAAAATTAAATTATGGACAAAATTACAAATAACCTGATTTGGCCAAATACCAAAAGGTTTTTGGGCAAATACGAGTAACCTTGATTTGGCCAAATACCAAAATATTTTTGGCCAAAAAAGCAATTGGGGTACCATCCACTTGGTCAATCCATTGAAAACCTCGCGCTAATGAAGCTTTCACGCTCAAATTCTTACCAATTGTGCCAATTAATTTATTCGAAATAAAATGGCGTTCGTAAGTATATGAGGGCAAATTTTGGGGTATGACAGCTGCTCCTGTTCAATCTTCTTAAACCTGAAGATGTAGATTGGCCAGTGTGCCTGTCGGAATTTGAAGGTGGAAGAGGATTGAACACTAGAATACCAAGAAATTTGCCCTTGCTGATGTAGGGACCTTTTCTGGAGATGGGCTTCAGGATATTGATAGACTTGATTGAGATGGGCTTAAAGATGTCATTTGGCTTGATAGACTTGAGAGTCAAAATACGTCGTAAGTTAGACTGTATCTGAAGGATATACTTAGGATGAGTCGTACGTTAGACTGAATCCACTGTGTTGATAAGTGTCAAAGTAAGTCGTACGTTAGGATATACTTTTTGGGGCGAGTCGTACGTTAGACCGGATGCAATTTGCATTTGATAAATGTCTGGAAAGCCGTGCGTTAGGCAGAAGGATGGGTCGTGCGTTAGACCGGATCCAATTTTGCATCGGTAGATGTCTGGAAAGTCGTGCGTTAGGCTGAAGGATGGGTCGTGCGTTAGACCGGGTCCACTGTGTTGATAGTTGTTAGAATACACCGTACGTCAGGTTGCGTCCTAGGATGAGTCGTACGTTAGACTGAATCCTTTGTATTGAGAAGTGTTTGTTGGAGATGTTAGTCGTGTCAGCACCGTTCCTAGTATCTGAATTAGACTTTGGAAAGTTGATCGTGTCTACACCGTTCGTGATGATAGAATTAGATCTTTGCAGGTCGATCGTGTCAGCACCGTTCGTAGTAACTGAATTAGAACTCGGGAGGATGATCGTGTTTACACCATTCGTGATGATAGAATTAGATCTTTGAAGGTCGATCGTGTCAGCACCGTTCGTAGTAACTGAATTAGATCTCGGAAAGATTATCATGTCTACACCGTTCGTGATGATAGAATTAGATCTTAGAATGTTGATCGTGTCAGAACCGTTCGTAGTAACTGAATTACATCTTGGAAAGATGATCGTGTCTACACCGTTCGTGGTAAATAGAATTAGATCTTGGAATATTGATCGTGTCAACACCGTTCGTAGTAACTGAATTAGATCTTGGAAAGATGATCGTGTCTACACCGTTCGTGGTAAATAGAATTAGATCTTGGAATATTGATCGTGTCAGCACCGTTCGTAGTAACTGAATTAGATCTTTGAAGGATGATCGTGTCCACACCGTTCGTGATGATAGAATTAGATCTTTGAATGTTGATCGTGTCAGCGCCGTTCGTAGTAACTGAATTAGGTCAGAGATATTGTTCAACTGATTGTTCCTGTATCCTAAAAAAAGGTAAAGTTAGTCTTTATGCAATGTCATGATGCATGTATTATGTGACATGTTTTGCGTGTTATGTATGAATTTATTATGAGGTAATCTATGCAATGTATGAATATGTTTATGATATATGATGTATGAATATGATTTATCCTGTCTTGATTGAGAAAACAAATCTCTGTGTCATTGTGATTTTGATGTCTGATCTTGTTTTGAAGATGCTCAGCTAGGGATTTATGATTTCTACTTGGGGATGAGAACCATTTGAATGATTGATCTTGATGTACCCTGACTGGGGATAAGAGAGATGAATAACCCTGTTTGAAGAAGAGAAACATGTCGGGGAACGGCAGTGCCGAAGATGTAAACTCCGTTGAGGAATTAAGTCTCTGTTGGGACGAGATCATTTGAAGGTATCTTCTTAATGATTACTCTATGGGGATATGATCCTGTGAAACCGGCTTTGTGGGAAGACATGGATGTCTTGAACGTTGCCCCCAGTGATTATAGTACTTGCCATTCCTGGACTCGTATTGGAACACACCAATGAGTATTGATCGAAGTGTTGAACATGCCTTGCATATCTTTTCCCCAGCTATTAGGGACTTTGGAAAAAAATCGCCTCGCGAGGACTTTATGAGATGTGCACTATGGGCGACATGCCCCTAGTAATCATAGGCCCGGAACAATGTCCCATGTTGATTGGGAAGTAGCTTCAGATCTACTTGGATGCATGCCCCTGATAGTTTTGGCATCTTTGAGAGATTATCAGAATCTTGACTTGATTGCCCCAGATTGATCGGGAAATAGTTTGAAACCCACTTGGGATGTATGCCTCTGGCTGTTTGGAATTTGAGAGATTCTTGGAATCTTGACTTGATTGCCCCAGATTGATTAGGAAAAACGTGCCATGCCCCTTGTATACATTGATTCTGGAGTGATCTCGTCTGTCGGGATAATTGTTAGTCATTAGTCGTACCCTGTGCAGATTCTTCCTGTTGCTAACTTTTGAAATTATGTAGCAGAATATGTTTAATAATGAATTCATGAGATGCAATGCATATGTCTGTCTTGAGTTTTTGAAAAACATTAAAACAAGAGATGTAAAAGCGTGATATTTGTAAAAACGTGATGTTTGTAAAAACGTGATGTTTTGTAAAAACGAAATATCAACTCAGCATTTGTAGTAAAACCTTAAGGAGTCAGGATACCTTTTTGGCGACAATATGCTTTTCGAACTAACCATGCTTCAGCTAGGACTTTCAAGGGTTGTAACATGGCTTGGTTCACGGTTTAAGAAACAAAGGATAACGGCTCAAAGTTTATTTGTACCCATCCCAAACTTCGTCATGTTCTTCGATCCTATGCTCAGTTAACCTTTCATTTTAAGTCCTAGCAGAGCTTGAAGTCATAACGTTGACATTTGATGTTGGTTTCAGCACCGGAAGTTTATTTGGACAGGCAGTCCTCCTTTTTTGTAATTCCTTTTTCTCTCTTTTTTTTCGAGGATTCGTAGTGACCTCTTTTTTTTACATTGATTTTGTTATCCCTAACTTTTTCCTGAACTGTTTATTTTTAGATTACAGTCAGCGAGATGTCTCAATTTTATATAAGTCTCCTTCGTAGGTTTTGACTTAATAGCTTTTCTCTTTTGATAGATGTTGACTTCCTGATTTAATGATTTCGGGGACCCATCATTATTTGTATAAAGCGTACTGGCATGACTGAATTAACTGAGTAACTACCCTGCCCCAGGTTATGATCAAAGGTTTTAAATTGTTCAAGAAAGAAAACTCCTACTCCTTAGGCTCAAAGGGGTTGACGAGGGATTAACATCCTTATATCTCCATTGTTTAGGAATTGAAACAATGCCTGTACATCGTCAGCATAGTCTGTTCGAAAGCATACTGTATGAAGTTGCGGTATTGTTTTCGTCATCCTCCCTCAAAAGGCATACAGCTTTAGCAGAAGTCGAGTATCACAAAAACATGTGCAAAGTTTAAATATGAGTGATAGCGAAATGATTAATTCAAGACAAACATATGCAATGCACTGATGATGATTATTAAAACACATAATGTCTATCATGAGTCAAATGTTTAAACAAACAGAAAAGAAACTTGCGAATGAAAGTAGATCTAATGATCCAAAAGTTCGTCCTTCTAGACGTCAGTCAGTCTTGTCATGACTAGGCATAGGAGTAGTGATTATCCCAGGAGTTTTCAGGAGGGTTGAATTTGATTTCCCCGTCATCGATCCGATCTCGATTCTTATTCGTCAATATTCAGCAATTGTTAGTGTCATGTCCAGGACTGTTGAAATGGTATGCGCATCTCGCATTGGGTTGATAGCCAGTAGCGGAGGTGCTAGGATTCTTAGGAGTGTCCCTTAGAGTACTTAATTCGATCTTCAACAGATGTTGTAATGCTTGAGCCAGTGACATATTGATCTTGGTGAATTGACGCTTAGGTACGCCTGGCTTTCTTCGTTGTTGTAGAACTGCTTCAACAGATAGGTTGCGTTCATTATGACCTTTCTGGTTGTACATAGCATTAGCCATATGAGGCTTCTCAGGTGAGTTGAAGTCAATGATCTTGTCGTCAATTAAGTCTGGAATCCCATGCTCCAATGGTCCACAATCTTTGGTATCATGGCTAGTAATGTTCGAATGATAAGCACGTCTTGCATTGTATTTGTACCCATGAGCAGGATTGGCAGAAACTGAATACGGAGGCAATAGAGTTCTCAAGCTCCGATTGAGCAATTGTTGTAGAACTTGAGACAGCGGCATGTGCCATGGAATAAACTTTGCTGCGTATGCTGATCCTTTTTCTTCTGGGTTAACAAGGTTTTTTCAACTCGTCTTGCCCCTTGGCTAAGTTCAGAATCAAGACTTGGAACCGGCTATTCTGAGCCTGAAGATTTTTGACTGATTGCTCGAGATCCATTTGCGCTGAAATAAACAGCGAGAGAGAATGGGAATCCTATTGCGGAAACCTGTTATGTAATGTTTATGAATGTAGATGCCATGTTTTCAAGGATCTTTAGGAGATTTAGTTTGCGATATTAGGAAATGATTGGTCACCGCTTCGTCTGAAGAATCTTGGTTTTCGTCCTTGAACATCCTTCTTTGAGAATCAAGCTCACCATATCAAGTGGGTCATCGCCTCTGATTCGGGATACCTCTGAATTTGAAAGTATATGGCTTGAGGAAAATAAATCCTCTTGCCCCTTGATGGGTACTGTGTCTTTGATTTGGAAGACAAATGGCCAGAGGAAAGTAAATCCTCTTGCCCCTAGATAGGAATTCCGTCCTTGATAAGAGCACCTGAAATTGTGCGCCCTAAATCCCTAAGATCCTTGAAAGAGTTAGTTAATATGATATGTTATGATGTCATGATGTCATGATGTCATGCACATGTAATGCATTAAGTAAAGCATAAGGTAATAAGGATGAAATGTCCTACAAGCAAAACCTGCATGGAAATCAAAGGGTTAGATAACAAACAAGTCACACAAGAGTCCTAAGTTTAAAGGCTTGCATGAAGTATGACCAGGTAACTACCCTTCCCAAAGGTACTTCTATGGATAAAGAGATTTCAGCAACGGGTTCTACCAGTGACCCAAAATTGTCAACCCCTTCTAAAGCACCCTCGAACATGGTACATACATACCACCCAATGATACTTTAGGAAGAAACCTATCTGAGCTGTAGTATCGGGTCGCGACCATAACTTGGCATGCACCAAGAATAGCCCTCCCACTACGTTCCTAAAAGTTAAGATGGGTTAAAGGTGACTAAAGGTCCTTGAGCTCCGACGCACCCAAAGATACATGCGTAAACCTCTCATGCAAAAGAGGTACACAATAACCAGTGGAGGCCTAACTCAAGTGCGAACTTCATATTGACCAATCCCAAGCATGCACAAGGGAGGTCTCCATGACTATGCCGCTCCTATTTTAAGTGTACTTGAATCCGGGTGTAGGATTCGTCCTTCATTTATTTCCCAAAACAGCCTTGAAAAATAAAGCAAGCAAAGCAAACAATAGAAAACATTTAAGTGATCCTAAACTTTTAAGGTAACCCCTCTTTTATTCAAATATCCCCAGCATAGTTGCCAGTTCTGTAATACTGTGAACTGACTTTTAAAGAAAATGTCGCGGTAAGCAAGAGTCGCCACCGACTTTTATTTTATCCAATTTATAGAAAGGCTAAAAGAACAGAAAAAGACCTTTTGAAAAGATTTTGAGTTCGGGGGGTAAGTTATACAAAGGGAAGGTGTAAGGCACCCTTTGCATCCATGGTCATCCATGGGCTCTTAATTGCTTAGCTCACTTTGTTTTCAAAATGTTTGAATTGTTTGAAAAATAGGGTGTGAATAGAAATTTGAATAAGAACTTTAGCTTGTAAATAAGCGTAGTCTTTTTGAAAAGATTCTTTGAAAAGAAGTGGGAAAAGATTTTGAAATTGAAATTGAATTTGAAAAAGAGAAAGCAATTAATAGCAACTACCCTAAGTTTAGAAATTTGCTCTTTTTAGCTTTTTCAGGGCGAAAGGGTCTATCCATACCATGAGAGGGTAGGAAGCCTTTCAATTGGATGTTAAGGGTCATCGAGGTTTATCATTCGCCATAAGATTGTCCCATCCCATAAAGAGGGCAGATAGTCTAAGGGAGGGATATAATAGTCATTCTATTTAGGCATCATGCGAGGATACCTTAGCAACTAGGACAATCATCTTATTTTTCCGAGGCAGCATCAAGGGACTAGATGATTTTTATTCTTTAAGGCAACCTTGCTTTAGGTATCCTTGGAATCGAGGGACGTGACTATCTAGTACAATTAGAGGCAACTGAATCATTAAGGCAACAGGAAACAAAGGCAACAAGGCAACAAGAGGAATTACCCTAAAGGTGCGTGTGTGGCACAATCACGTGGTTAACTTCGATGGTATTTATCTTATGAATTAGTCATCTAGATTATTTAGCAGGCTTGCACTCCCTAGGATTACTAACCATGGCAGAAAATAAAACAGTTAAAATCCTACGCTATTACAATAAACACCTGCAGGGATGGAGGAAATTAAAAGGCGAAAAATAAAACCTAACCTATTACAATAAAACCCTTATAGGGTAACAGAAAAATAAAGGCAGAAAAATAAGAGAGAACAATAATTAATTTACACATCTTCATCCTTGATCTTCCTCGAACCTACAATTGACTCTGAACATCTGAGAATTAAACGGACAATAATATGGGTGAGTGTAGGAGGAATTCCTTGGCATTGAAAATAAAACCTAATTTAACCGATAAGGCAAAAATTAAAAGGTAAAATAACATTTAAATAAGAAAAGGATTAGAACTTAGCTTTCGATCTGATATGGCGCCTGGATGAAGGACTTTGATTAACCCTGAAAATTAGGAGCGAAGAAGAAAAATGTTAGTGCATTAAAGATCTCAACAATTATAACGTGGCAGATGAAAAATTAAAATAATAATAATTTAGGCAAACAAATGAACAGGCAAAACCCCAAATGGGGAGCAAGTTAACCAGGGTTAATGGGCAACACCTACCAGTAAACCTAAGGCTACCAGGGTTTATAAATGGATCGAAGTTAACAAACCTAAAAAAATTAATTGATTAAAAGTATATACAAAAGTAATAAAAAACAATTATTGATAAAATTGTGGAAAAATCGAGTTTACGATTAAAAAATAAATAATTATAATTTCACTATAAAAAACTAATTTATTAAAATAAATAAAAATATAACTAATAATAATCATAATAGAAAAAGAAGAATAAGAAAATAAAATAAAAGCATTCATGTAATTAAAAATAAAAAGAAAATTAAAAAGCACTTTGCTCTGATCCTGTGTGGTATGGCTGGAGGTCCATGGTGTACCGATGGAATTTTCGAAGAGGCAAAAGCTTTATGCCCTAACAATGGTAAACTCATATTCCTGCACCACTCCTCTTTAGCCAAAGGAAGTACCTGCTAAAAAGGATAGTAATAATGTTAATAATGAAGATAATAATAATAATAATAATAATAATAATAATAATAATAATAATAAAAAAGAATTTGGGTTTAGAAAATTAAATTATGGACAAAATTACAAATAACCTGATTTGGCCAAATACCAAAAGGTTTTTGGCCAAATACGAGTAACCTTGACTTGGCCAAATACCAAAAGGTTTTTGGCCAAAAAAGCAATTGGGGTACCATCCACTTGGTCAATCCATAGAAAACCTCGCGCTAATGAAGCTTTCACGCTCAAGTTCTTACCAATTGTGCCAATTCATTTATTCGAAATAAAATGGCGTTCGTAAGTATATGAGGGAAAATTTTGGGGTATGACATTGACGCTCTTGTTAAATGCCTTGATCATACGCTTCTGATACAGTTGTCCATGACAAACAGCCGCCAGCCTCTTCTCGTCAATCAGGTTTATCTGGTCCAGTCGTGTCTGAATCCAATCGTCTTCGTCTAATTCTGCATCTTTTATGATCCTCAAAGACGGAATCTGAACTTCAATTGGTAACACAGCCTCCATACCATAGACTAGTGAGAATGGGGTTGCCCCAGTCGAGGTACGTGCGGAAGTGCGGTAACCATGAAGAGCAAATGGTAACATCTCATGCCAATCCTTATAGGTCACAGTCATTTTCTGTAAAATCTTCTTTATATTCTTGTTGGCGGCCTCCACAGCGCCATTCATCTTTGGTCTATATGGAGAAGGATTGTGGTGCTTGATATTGAACTATGTGCAGAGCTCAGTAATCATTTTATTGTTCAAATTGGTACCATTGTCTGTGATAATCCTTTCGGGGATGCCATACCGACAAATAAGATTGTGCTTAATGAATCGAGCCATCACGTTCTTGGTAACGGAGGCGAATGAAGCAGCCTCTACCCATTTGGTGAAGTAATCAATGGCCACAAGGATGAAACAGTGCCCATTGGAAGCGGTGGGTTTGATTTCTCCGATCATATCAATGCCCCACGTTGCAAAAGGCCAAGGAGAAGTCAGAACATTTAGAGGAATAGGAGGTACGTGTACTTTGTCGGCGTATATCTGGCATTTGTGGCATGTTCTAGAATGTTGGTGGCAGTCAATTTCCATAGTGGACCAGTAGTAACCTGCTCTCAGAATCTTTTTAGCCATAGTGTGTCCACTAGAATAGGTTCCAAAAGTACCATCATGCATGTTCTCCATGATTTCCTTAGCTTCCTTCTTGTTTCACACAACGAAGCATGGTCGAATCATGATTACGCTTGTATAAGGTTCCATTGCTCAGAAAGAACTTGGATGCGAACCTTCTTAAGAATTTATTGTCATTGATGGATGCCCCTTCAGGGTACTCTTGAGTCTCGAGGTATCTTTTTACTTCGTGAAACCATGGCTTTTCTTCAACCTCGTCAGTAACTATCTCGTAACAGCATGCTGGTTCGTCATATCTTTCAATAATAACTATGGGGGCCTCGTTGTCCCATCTGACCTTGAACATGGATGACATAGTAGCTAATGCATATGCTAACTGATTCTCTTCTCGGGGAATATGTTCAAAAGTAATCTCTTCAAAGTGTGGAATTAAAGATAGCACAAAATCTTTATACGGCATGAGATTAGGATGTTTCGTGTCCCATTCTCCTTTCATCTGACTGATTACTAAGGCTGAATCTCCATATACTTTCAAGAATTTGATTCTTAAGTCAATGGAAGCTCTGAGTCCCAAGATGCATGCTTCATACTCAGCCATATTGTTAGTACAGTCGAAACATAGTCTTGCTGTGAACGGGGTGTGTCCACCTGCGGGAGAGATAATTACAACGCCAACACCATTACCAAGTGCATTTGAAGCTCCATCAAAAACCATAGTCCATCGGGATCCTGGTTCAGGTCCTTCATCCGGGCTAGGTTGTTCATAATCAGTAACAAGCATAACATCTTCATCTGGGAATTCAAAACTCATGGATTGATAGTCGTCCTCAGCTTGTTGAGCCAAATGATCTGCCACTACCCTTCCTTTGATTGCTTTCTGTGTTGTATACTGGATATCGTACTCTGTTAATATCATTTTCCATCTTGCTATTCGTCCAGAGAGAGCGGGTTTCTCGAACACGTACTTGATAGGATCCATTCTAGAAATCAACAACGTGGTATGGTTCAACATATACTGTCTCAGTCGGCGAGCAACCCATGCCAAAGCACAACAAGTTTTCTCGAGCAGTGAGTATCTTGTTTCACAGTTGGTAAAATTTTTGCTAAGGTAGTATATTGCATGCTCTTTTCGACCAGACTCGTCATGTTGTCCAAGTACGCACCCCATTGAGTTCTCTAACACTGTTAAATACATAATTAGAGGTCTTCCTTCAACAAGTGGTATCATGATCGGAGGTTCTTGCAGGTACTTCTTGATTTTGTCAAAGGCTTCTTGACATTGGTCATTCCATTTTACTACTTGATCTTTCCTCAGTAGTTTGAAGATTGGTTCACAAGTAGCGGTCAGATGGGAGATAAACCTAGCAATGTAGTTCAGGCGTCCCAGGAATCCTCTAACTTCTTTTTCATTTCGCGGAGCAGGCATCTCTTGTATAGCTTTTACCTTTGCAGGATCGACTTCAATACCTTTACTACTGACAACGAAACCTAGTAGCTTACCAGACCTTACGCCAAAGGTACACTTGTTCGGATTCAGTCTCAACTTGTACTTCTTCAACCTATCAAACAATTTTTGCAGATTGTCATACCCAAAAATTTACCCAACATATTTATTCATATTTCAGTCAATCTGACTTTCAATTGCTCAAAGATACACAAGAAGGAAGCATGCAGTCTCTCTCCTAAACAACAGCCTTTAAATTAGGGTTTCTGATTTAATCAAGGAATTTAAAATTCTGATACCTCAAGTGGATTCCATGATCTCTCATATGATTCAAAGTACCCTCATGCCAAGCTCCAAGCCCTGATTCAAAAGATTGCTCACTCAATAACCCAAACGATCAATAATTGACTGGTTGACCTAAAAGTCAAACTATGGTCAAACCATAGTCAAAATTCCTGATTTTTTTGTCAACATCCTCATTTTTAAGTATCATTCACCATTTGATCAAGGATTGATCATGATTCATCAAGGAAAGATCAAAAATCCGCAAAACCTAAAGTTTCTAAATTAGGGTTTTAAGGAGAAAGTCAACCCAACTTTGACCAGCCATAACTTTCACATGGAACATCATAAATTTCCCATCCAAAGCTCATTTTGAAGGAAATTGAATTCTCTACAAATTTTTCTCTTACAAGCCAAGGCCATAAATTCACCATTTGGGAGATATGAGCTAAAACATTACAGGTCCTTCTAAAGGATCGCAAAAAGTCATTTTTTTCTCAAAGCTCATAACTTGAACATGGTAGACTCAATTGAGATGAAACCAAAAGGAGCTTTTAGAGGACTCTTTAAGCTTTCCAAAAAGTCCTAGAACACTTTCATATGATAAAAATTGAGAGAGTTATGAATGTCACAAGTTGGGTAATTTTTGGGAAAGGCACGAAACCCTAAGTGAGGAATTTTAGATTTTTCAACAACGGGCCTTTAATTTTGAAACTCCCACGTGGTCATAAGCTTACAAGAGGCCCATTAACCAACTATCCTTTATTTCTTGATTTTATTTCATTTTTATTTGAATTAAATCACTTAAAATTCATATAAAATTAAATATAATCATAATTAAATGATAAATGATGGTGAGAATATTTTTTCAGTTTCTTGAGCAATCTGAAAATTACCTTGGGGACCCATGAGACCAATCTTTTATTTTTATCATTATTATCTATTTGATTTTGAAATTTAATGATTTAAATTCAAAATTAATTAAATAAATGATAGAAAATATGGAGGATATGATGTTAAATTATTTTATAATCAATATTAAGTCAAATATTTGATCCAAATTTTGTGCAAGAGAAGATTGGAAAGAGAAGATAAAAATTGGACCAAAATAGAAATATTTTGTCATATTTTCGTCAAATCTCATGAACTTGATTTCCAAGCAAACTTCTACCCTAATTGCCATCACTATATATTCTCTAACATATGCAAACCCTAGGGGGACGAAAAAGTTTGGAGAAAAAAGGGTTCCAAAGAGAAGAAATTTTCTTCAAGGATAGGGCACGTTACAAAAAGTTCTCCAGTAGCTTTCAGCGCATCCCATCCGTTCCAATACCTCCCTGGGTGTCTAAATAGTAAGTGCAGGTAATTGTTGGTGTCTATCCTTGCCTTGAATGCGTATCCATGCTCACATGTTGTATTCATATATCAAAGTTTCGTATACCATGCATGGTTGAGTTTTAACGTGACATAGTGCTACTAACATATTTCCAGTGATGTTTAGTTGGGATTAGAATCATCGCATCGATGCTTTGAAGCCTGTAACAGGTTCTACCATTATCAGGGCATTAACAATGGAGTTTTGCGTTTTCAATGATGCGCTACATTTTGATCAAAAACAATGGTCCCATTGAGTTCGTAGAATCCTTTTTGGAATTGCAGACCCCACGCGTGAGGATCTAAGTGGCTAGACAATTTTCCAGTATCTCTCTCTTCATGCGATTGGCCGGTCAAAGCCCAGGGAGTGCCACACGTGTTATTTTTTTACTTTCTTATTTAAGAATTGTTTTCTTATTTATTTATTGGTGCCCATATTGTTTACAAAATGGCAGCGTGGAACAGATGGAAGCGTATAGAGTATTGTCACTAAAGTGACCTGGGTTCGATACCCAATAGCTACTCATGTGTTTTTTTATTTTCTTACCAAAGGCACACTCATGAATCCAATGTTGCGCACGCTCACAGTACACCTTCGTATCCAGCCATCAAATCTACAGCAGGCCAGATCCAACACACCTAATAAAGCAACCCCACGGTACACCCTCAATGGAGCACTCCACAGGATCTGAAGCTAAGTCACTTTTAATATTTTTATTTTATTTATTTTTTATTATATAAACCCTTTTTAGTTATTTTCTTTTCACTAATTCTTTTTTTTATTATTATTTTAAAAAATTAGTTTTTTAAAAACATGTTATTTATTAATTAAATAAATATTTTCACCATTATTTATTTTTAATCGGAAATTCGATTTTTCTCATAACACTTAAAAATAATTTTTTTTAAGGTTTTTTAGCTAATAACTATTTTAGGGTAACAATTTTAATTTTGGACTAATTAAATTATTTTTATGCCTCAAACCCTGATTTTAGCATGATAACTAATCACTGTCATTGGTAGGTGTTGTCCATTAACCTTAGTCTAGATTTCTATCCGTTCCTTTTATTTTATCCAATTTATAGAAAGGCTAAAAGAACAGAAAAAGACCTTTTGAAAAGATTTTGAGTTCAGGGGGTAAGTTATACAAAGGGAAGGTGTAAGGCACCCTTTGCATCCATGGTCATCCATGGGCTCTTAATTGCTTAGCTCACTTTGTTTTCAAAATGTTTGAATTGTTTGAAAAATAGGGTGTGAATAGAAATTTGAATAAGAACTTTAGCTTGTAAATAAGCGTAGTCTTTTTGAAAAGATTCTTTGAAAAGAAGTGGGAAAAGATTTTGAAATTGAAATTGAATTTGAAAAAGAGAAAGCAATTAAAAGCAACTACCCTAAGTTTAGAAATTTGCTCTTTTTAGCTTTTTCAGGGCGAAAGGGTCTATCCATACCATGAGAGGGTAGGAAGCCTTTCAATTGGGTGTTAAGGGTCATCGAGGTTTATCATTCGCCATAAGATTGTCCCATCCCATAAAGAGGGCAGATCGTCTAAGGGAGGGATATAATAGTCATTCTATTTAGGCATCATGCGAGGATACCTTAGCAACTGGGACAATCATCTTATTTTTCCGAGGCAGCATCAAGGGACTAGATGATTTTTATTCTTTAAGGCAACCTTGCTTTAGGTATCCTTGGAATCGAGGGACGTGACTATCTAGTACAATTAGAGGCAACAGAATCATTAACGCAACAGGAAACAAAGGCAACAAGGCAACAAGAGGAATTACCCTAAAGGTGCGTGTGTGGCACAATCACGTGGTTAACTTCGATGGTATTTATCTTATGAATTAGTCATCTAGATTATTTAGCAGGCTTGCACTCCCTAGGATTACTAACCATGGCAGAAAATAAAATAGTTAAAATCCTACGCTATTACAATAAACACCTGCAGGGATGGAGGAAATTAAAAGGCGAAAAATAAAACCTAACCTATTACAATAAAACCCTTATAGGGTAACAGAAAAATAAAGGCAGAAAAATAAGAGAGAACAATAATTAATTTACACATCTTCAGCCTTGATCTTCCTCGAACCTACAATTGACTCTGAACATCTGAGAATTAAACGGACAATAATATGGGTGAGTGTAGGAGGAATTCCTTGGCATTGAAAATAAACCCTAATTTAACCGATAAGGCAAAAACTAAAAGGTAAAATAACATTTAAATAAGAAAAGGATTAGAACTTAGCTTTCGATCTGATATGGCGCCTGGCTGAAGGACTTTGATTAACCCTGAAAATTAGGAGCGAAGAAGAAAAATGTTAGTGCATTAAAGATCTCAACAATTATAACGTGGCAGATGAAAAATTAAAATAATAATAATTTAGGCAAACAAATGAACAGGCAAAACCCCAAATGGGGAGCAAGTTAACCAGGGTTAATGGGCAACACCTACCAGTAAACCTAAGGCTACCAGGGTTTATAAATGGATCGAAGTTAACAAACCTAAAAAAATTAATTGATTAAAAGTATATACAAAAGTAATAAAAAACAATTATTGATAAAATTGTGGAAAAATCGAGTTTACGATTAAAAAATAAATAATTATAATTTCACTATAAAAAACTAATTTATTAAAATAAATAAAAATATAACTAATAATAATCATAATAGAAAAAGAAGAATAAGAAAATAAAATAAAAGCATTCATGTAATTAAAAATAAAAAGAAAATTAAAAAGCACTTTGCTCTGATCCTGTGTGGTATGGCTGGAGGTCCATGGTGTACCGATGGAATTTTCGAAGAGGCAAAAGCTTAATGCCCTAACAATGGTAAACTCATATTCCTGCACCACTCCTCTTTAGCCAAAGGAAGTACCTGCAAAAAAGGATAGTAATAATGTTAATAATGAAGATAATAATAATAATAATAATAATAATAATAATAATAATAATAATAATAATAATAATAAAAAAGAATTGGGGTTTAGAAAATTAAATTATGGACAAAATTACAAATAACCTGATTTGGCCAAATACCAAAAGGTTTTTGGCCAAATACGAGTAACCTTGACTTGGCCAAATACCAAAAGGTTTTTGGCCAAAAAAGCAATTGGGGTACCATCCACTTGGTCAATCCATAGAAAACCTCGCGCTAATGAAGCTTTCACGCTCAAGTTCTTACCAATTGTGCCAATTCATTTATTCGAAATAAAATGGCGTTCGTAAGTATATGAGGGAAAATTTTGGGGTATGACATTGACGCTCTTGTTAAATGCCTTGATCATACGCTTCTGATACAGTTGTCCATGACAAACAGCCGCCAGCCTCTTCTCGTCAATCAGGTTTATCTGGTCCAGTCGTGTCTGAATCCAATCGTCTTCGTCTAATTCTGCATCTTTTATGATCCTCAAAGATGGAATCTGAACTTCAATTGGTAACACAGCCTCCATACCATAGACTAGTGAGAATGGGGTTGCCCCAGTCGAGGTACGTGCGGAAGTGCGGTAACCATGAAGAGCAAATGGTAACATCTCATGCCAATCCTTATAGGTCACAGTCATTTTCTGTAAAATCTTCTTTATATTCTTGTTGGCGGCCTCCACAGCGCCATTCATCTTTGGTCTATATGGAGAAGGATTGTGGTGCTTGATATTGAACTGTGTGCAGAGCTCAGTAATCATTTTATTGTTTAAATTGGTACCATTGTCTGTGATAATCCTTTCGGGGATGCCATACCGACAAATAAGATTGTGCTTAATGAATCGAGCCATCACGTTCTTGGTAACGGAGGCTAATGAAGCAGCCTCTACCCATTTGGTGAAGTAATCAATGGCCACAAGGATGAAACAGTGCCCATTGGAAGCGGTAGGTTTGATTTCTCCGATCATATCAATGCCCCACGTTGCAAAAGGCCAAGGAGAAGTCAGAACATTTAGAGGAATAGGAGGTACGTGTACTTTGTCGGCGTATATCTGGCATTTGTGGCATGTTCTAGAATGTTGGTGACAGTCAATTTCCATAGTGGACCAGTAGTAACCTGCTCTCAGAATCTTTTTAGCCATAGTGTGTCCACTAGAATAGGTTCCAAAAGTACCATCATGCATGTTCTCCATGATTTCCTTAGCTTCCTTCTTGTTCACACAACGAAGCAGGGTCGAATCATGATTACGCTTGTATAAGGTTCCATTGCTCAGAAAGAACTTGGATGCGAACCTTCTTAAGAATTTATTGTCATTGATGGATGCCCCTTCAGGGTACTCTTGAGTCTCGAGGTATCTTTTTACTTCGTGAAACCATGGCTTTTCTTCAACCTCGTCAGTAACTATCTCGTAACAGCATGCTGGTTCGTCATATCTTTCAATAATAACTATGGGGGCCTCGTTGTCCCATCTGACCTTGAACATGGATGACATAGTAGCTAATGCATATGCTAACTGATTCTCTTCTCGGGGAATATGTTCAAAAGTAATCTCTTCAAAGTGTGGAATTAAAGATAGCACAAAATCTTTATACGGCATGAGATTAGGATGTTTCGTGTCCCATTCTCCTTTGATCTGACTGATTACTAAGGCTGAATCTCCATATACTTTCAAGAATTTGATTCTTAAGTCAATGGAAGCTCTGAGTCCCAAGATGCATGCTTCATACTCAACCATATTGTTAGTACAGTCGAAACATAGTCTTGCTGTGAACGGGGTGTGTCCACCTGCGGGAGAGATAATTACAACGCCAACACCATTACCAAGTGCATTCGAAGCTCCATCAAAAACCATAGTCCATCGTGATCCTGGTTCAGGTCCTTCATCCGGGCTAGGTTGTTCATAATCAGTAACAAGCATAACATCTTCATCTGGGAATTCAAAACTCATGGATTGATAGTCGTCCTCAGCTTGTTGAGCCAAATGATCTGCCA
Source organism: Vicia villosa (assembly GCF_029867415.1). Classification (NCBI taxonomy): domain Eukaryota; kingdom Viridiplantae; phylum Streptophyta; class Magnoliopsida; order Fabales; family Fabaceae; genus Vicia; species Vicia villosa. The sequence continues at coordinate 190,893,707 of NC_081180.1, forward strand.
CTACCCTTCCTTTGATTGCTTTCTGTGTTGTATACTGGATATCGTACTCTGTTAATATCATTTTCCATCTTGCTATTCGTCCAGAGAGAGCGGGTTTCTCGAACACGTACTTGATAGGATCCATTCTAGAAATCAACAACGTGGTATGGTTCAACATATACTGTCTCAGTCGGCGAGCAGCCCATGCCAAAGCACAACAAGTTTTCTCGAGCAGTGAGTATCTTGTTTCACAGTTGGTAAAATTTTTGCTAAGGTAGTATATTGCATGCTCTTTTCGACCAGACTCGTCATGTTGTCCCAGTACGCACCCCATTGAGTTCTCTAACACTGTTAAATACATAATTAGAGGTCTTCCTTCAACAAGTGGTATCATGATCGGAGGTTCTTGCAGGTACTTCTTGATTTTGTCAAAGGCTTCTTGACATTGGTCATTCCATTTTACTACTTGATCTTTCCTCAGTAGTTTGAAGATTGGTTCACAAGTAGCGGTCAGATGGGAGATAAACCTAGCAATGTAGTTCAGGCGTCCCAGGAATCCTCTAACTTCTTTTTCATTTCGCGGAGCAGGCATCTCTTGTATAGCTTTTACCTTTGCAGGATCGACTTCAATACCTTTACTACTGACAACGAAACCTAGTAGCTTACCAGACCTTACGCCAAAGGTACACTTGTTCGGATTCAGTCTCAACTTGTACTTCTTCAACCTATCAAACAATTTTTGCAGATTGTCATACCCAAAAATTTACCCAACATATTTATTCATATTTCAGTCAATCTGACTTTCAATTGCTCAAAGATACACAAGAAGGAAGCATGCAGTCTCTCTCCTAAACAACAACCTTTAAATTAGGGTTTCTGATTTAATCAAGGAATTTAAAATTCTGATACCTCAAGTGGATTCCATGATCTCTCATATGATTCAAAGTACCCTCATGCCAAGTTCCAAGCCCTGATTCAAAAGATTGCTCACTCAATAACCCAAACGATCAATAATTGACTGGTTGACCTAAAAGTCAAACTATGGTCAAACCATAGTCAAAATTCTTGATTGTTTTGTCAACATCCTCATTTTTAAGTATCATTCACCATTTGATCAAGGATTGATCATGATTCATCAAGGAAAGATCAAAAATCCGCAAAACCTAAAGTTTCTAAATTAGGGTTTTAAGGAGAAAGTCAACCCAACTTTGACCAGCCATAACTTTCACATGGAACATCATAAATTTCCCATCCAAAGCTCATTTTGAAGGAAATTGAATTCTCTACAAATTTTTCTCTTACAAGCCAAGGCCATAAATTCACCATTTGGGAGATATGAGCTAAAACATTACAGGTCCTTCTAAAGGATCGCGGAAAGTCATTTTTTTATCAAAGCTCATAACTTGAACATGGTAGACTCAATTGAGATGAAACCAAAAGGAGCTTTTAGAGGACTCTTTAAGCTTTCCAAAAAGTCCTAGAACACTTTCATATGATAAAAATTGAGAGAGTTATGAATGTCACAAGTTGGGTAATTTTTGGGAAAGGCATGAAACCCTAAGTGAGGAATTTTGGATTTTTCAACAACGGGCCTTTAATTTTGAAACTCCCACGTGGTCATAAGCATACAAGAGGCCCATTAACCAACTATCCTTTATTTCTTGATTTTATTTCATTTTTATTTGAATTAAATCACTTAAAATTCATATAAAATTAAATATAATCATAATTAAATGATAAATGATGGTGAGAAATTTTTTTCAGTTTCTTGAGCAATCTGAAAATTACCTTGGGGACCCATGAGACCAATCTATTATTTTTATCATTATTATCTATTTGATTTTGAAATTTAATGATTTAAATTCAAAATTAATTAAATAAATGATAGAAAATATGGAGGATATGATGTTAAATTATTTTATAATCAATATTAAGTCAAATATTTGATCCAAATTTTGTGCAAGAGAAGATTGGAAAGAGAAGATAAAAATTGGACCAAAATAGAAATATTTTGTCATATTTTCGTCAAATCTCATGGACTTGATTTCCAAGCAAACTTCTACCCTAATTGCCATCACTATATATTCTCTAACATATGCAAACCCTAGGGGGACGAAAAAGTTTGGAGAAAAAAGGGTTCCAAAGAGAAGAAATTTTCTTCAAGGATAGGGCACGTTACAAAAAGTTCTCCAGTAGCTTTCAGCGCATCCCATCCGTTCCAATACCTCCCTGGGTGTCTAAATAGTAAGTGCAGGTAATTGTTGGTGTCTATCCTTGCCTTGAATGCGCATCCATGCTCACATGTTGTATTCATATATCAAAGTTTCGTATACCATGCATGGTTGAGTTTTAACGTGACATAGTGCTACTAACATATTTCCAGTGATGTTTAGTTGGGATTAGAATCATCGCATCGATGCTTTGAAGCCTGTAACAGGTTCTACCATTATCAGGGCATTAACAATGGAGTTTTGCGTTTTCAATGATGCGCTACGTTTTGATCAAAAACAATGGTCCCATTGAGTTCGAAGAATCCTTTTTGGAATTGCAGACCCCACGCGTGAGGATCTAAGTGGCTAGTAAATTTTCCAGTATCTCTCTCTTCATGCGATTGGCCGGTCAAAGCCCAGGGAGTGCCACGCGTGTTATTTTTTTACTTTCTTATTTAAGAATTGTTTTCTTATTTATTTATTGGTGCCCATATTGTTTACAAAATGGGAGCGTGGAACAGATGGAAGCGTATAGAGTATTGTCACTAAAGTGACCTGGGTTCGATACCCAATAGCTACTCATGTGTTTTTTTATTTTCTTACCAAAGGCACACTCATGAATCCAATGCTGCGCACGCTCACAGTACACCTTCGTATCCAGCCATCAAATCTACAGCAGGCCAGATCCAACACACCTAATAAAGCAACCCCACGGTACACCCTCAATGGAGCACTCCACAGGATCTGAAGCTAAGTCACTTTTAATATTTTTATTTTATTTATTTTTTATTATATAAACCCTTTTTAGTTATTTTCTTTTCTCTAATTCTTTTTTTTATTATTATTTTAAAAAATTAGTTTTTTAAAAACATGTTATTTATTAATTAAATAAATATTTTCACCATTATTTATTTTTAATCGAAAATTCGATTTTTCTCATAACACTTAAAAATAATTTTTTTTAAGGTTTTTTAGCTAATAATTATTTTAGGGTAACAATTTTAATTTTGGACTAATTAAATTATTTTTATGCCTCAAACCCTGATTTTAGCATGATAACTAATCACTGTCATTGGTAGGTGTTGTCCATTAACCTTAGTCTAGATTTCTATCCGTTCCTTCTATTAACCATAGTTAATTTCTGTCCCTTTTGGGTTTGCCTTTTACCTTGCCATTTTTTGCCTAAATTATTACTGTTTTAATTCTTGATCTGCCACGTTATAATTGTTGGGATCACTCATACACTAAAACCTCTTCTCTTCTTTGCGCAAGTTTTCAGGGTTACCTCTAGTTTTTCAGCCACGCGCCTCAGCCAACCAAAAAGCTAAGTTTTCTAATTTCTTTGTTTAATAACATTTTAATTTTAATTTTTTATTTTTCCTTACGGATTTAAATAGGGTTTGTTTCAATAGTCGATGAATTACTCCTACACTAACCCCCCTATTATTGTCCGTTTAATTCTCAGATGTTCAGAGTCAATCGAAGGTTCGAGGAAGATCAAGGCATTCAAGATAATTAAACTAATTATTGATCCCTCTTATCTTCTGTCTTTTATTTCCCCTTCCCCGCAGGTGTTTATTGTAATAGCGTAGGACTTTTATTTCTTCTTCCTTTAATTTCTGCATTTTTAAACTGCGTGGTTAGTAACCCTAGGGAGTGATAAACCATGAATTGAACGTAGACCACTAATTTACAAGATAAATATCATCGAAGTTAACCACGTGATTGTTGCACCCACACACCTTTAGGGTAATCCCTCTTGTTGCCTGTTGCCTTATAATTTTGTTGCCTTTAAGTATGCTAAATAGTCAAAGTCCCTCGATTCTGAGGATACCTAAAGCAATGTTTCCTTTAAAGTTATTGGAACTCCCTCGAGGTTGCCTTATAAAAATATAACGATTGTCCCAATTGCTAAGGTATCCTCGCCTGTTGCCTAAACGTTAAATGACTATTATATCCTTCCCTTAGACTACCCGCCCTCTTTATGGCATGGGACAGTCTTGTGGCGAACGATTATTCTCGATGACCCTTAAACATCCAATTGAAAGACTTCCTGCCCTCTCATGGTATGGATAGACCCTTTCGCCCTGAAAAGCTAAAAGAACAAATTTCTAAACTTAGGATAGTTGCTATTAACTATTTGCTCTTTTTCAAATTCAAATTCAAAATCTTTTCCCACTTCTTTTCAAAGAAACTTTTCAAAAAGACTATGCTTATTTACAAGCTAAAGTTCTTTTTCAAAGTTTTTACTATTTACACATTACTTTTCAAACATTTCAAACAATTCAAAAGTGAGCAAAGCAATTAAGAGCCCGTGGAAAATCATGGATGCAAAGGGTGCCTTACACCTTCCCTTTGTATAACTTACCCCCCAAACTCAATCTCTTTCAAAAAAAAGGTCTTTTCCTGTTCTTTTAGCCTTTCTTTAAAATTGGATAAAATAAAAGTCGGTGGCGACTCTTGCTATCCGCACATTTCAATAAAGTCAGTTCACCGTATTACACAGATGGTCTAGATGTTCTTCTTCAGTGTTGGATTTTGCAATCATATCATCGACATAAACCTCTATTTCTTTGTGGATCATATCATGGAACAAAGCTACCATCGCACGTTGGTACGTTGCCCCTGCATTTTTCAACCCAAATGGCATGACCTTGTAACAGAAGGTGCCCCAAGGCATAGTGAAAGTTGTCTTTTCCATGTGTTCGGGTGCCATCTTGATTTGATTATAACCTGAGAAACCATCCATGAAAGAGAACACTTTGCATTGCGCAGTACTATCTACTAGGATGTCAATATGTGGTAGGGGAAAATCATTTTTAGGACTTGCTCGATTCAAATCTCTATAGTCTACGCACATTCTGACTTTTCCATCCTTATTAGGCACAGGTACTATATTGGCGATCCATGGTGGATAACTCACCACTTTCAGGAAACCGACATTGAATTGCTTCTCAACCTCTTCTTTGATTTCCTGAGCCATGTCAGGTCTGTTTCTTCGTAACTTCTGTTTTAACCGGAGGACTATTTTCTTTGATAGGCAGACAGTGAACCACAATATCAGTATCGAGCCCAGGCATATCTTCGTAGGACCAAGCAAAGATCTCAACATTATCTCATAACATCTGGATCAATCTCTGTTTGACAACATCCTCTAATTCAGCCCCTATCTTGATATCTTTCTTTTCTTCGTCAGTACCTATGTTCACAACCTCGATTGGATCTTCGTGCGGCTGTATAGTCTTCCCTTCTTGCTCTAGTAATCTGGCAAGTTCTCTAGGTACTTCACAATCCTCCTCACCTTCATCCTCAGCTTGGTAGATCGGATTTTCAAAGTCATATTTAGCAATAGCAGAGTCGTTATCAATAGGATCCATAGTGGATATGGATCTGCAGTGCATTATGTGGGTGTGTGTGAGAACACATAGCTATAAAAGTAAAGAAAAATAAAAGCGAACACACAATTTGAATACGAGACGTCCAATGCTTTATTGAATGAAAATATGCTTATGAAATGACAAGCCCTAACAATGGACCATTGCGCCTCGGGCAGGACACATGGCTTTAAAGTTTATTGTTTATTGAAATACAGAAATCTAAATTGGAAATATAAAGGAAAACAAAAACAAAACTAAGAACGGCAATTACTCCTGACTATAGGAGATAGAGACAATGTCTTCAGTCTTCCAATTGTCCAGCCCTTTGTTTGATGTAGGAAAGATCCATTTGTCCAGGTTGCCATTATATTCATCTTCACTAATGGCGTTGACTCCCTTGCTGATGAAATGATGCTTCAAACCTTCTGGACGGGGATGTCTTTCTCCACTCTGATCCTTAGCAGTGCAGTCTAGACCCCATTTGTTGGACTTGTACGGAATATCAGGAAGTTGCCCACAGATAGTGCAGCCACCATCTTCTACCACAGCCCTATCGTCTTTCAGAGAAGCCATTGTTGGAGGAATCCTAGTAACCTTAGGAACAACATTGATGGGTTTAGTCTCAGGAACCTCTTGAGGGGCCAATTCAAATGCTTGACGAGGAGTTTCAAAACCTTCTATAGTGAATTCAACATACTTAGTCTCATCTATGAAGCTTACCACATACTCTTCCTCGCCATGAACAGTGACAATCTTGCCTTTTTCCAGATATTTCAGTTTCTGATGGAGAGTCGATGTCACAGCGTTTGCCCCATGTATCCAAGGACGCCCAAGTAGACAGGAATAAGCAGGATGAATGTCCATCACATAGAACACAGTGTTGAAAGTCTAGGAACCTACTCTGATTGGGAGCTCAACTTCTCCATGTACAATACTCATTGAACCATCAAAACCTTTCACTATCACATCACTGGATTTCAACATAATTCCTTCAGGGTTGAGTTTGTCCAACACCAACTTGGGTAGCACATTCAGAGACGAGCCATTGTCAACCAGTACATGAGCCAGAGTGGTGCCCCCACATTCAATGGATATATGTAGCGCCTTGTTATGATTCTTTCCACTAGGACTCAGATCAGCATCAGAAAACCCAAGGTAGTTATCTGTCGTCAGGTTTGCAATACAATTCTCGAGTTGTGTGACATAAATCTCTTGTGGCACATGAGCAGCCTCTAGAAATTTCATCATGGCTTTGGCGTGAGTTTTGGAACAACTCAAGAGTGACAGCATAGAGATCTTAGAAGGGGTATGCCCCATTTATTCAAATATGTCGTAATCACTCTTGCGGATGATCTTCAGGAACTCATTCGTTTCTTCAGATGGTGAATTTTCAGTGACGGTCTCAGGTTCATGCAATGGTCCTTTACCACGAGCATCAGCATTTGGAGTAATAATAACAGCAGGTGAAGTAGTGTTCGGAGAGATCTCTGGAGAAAACACCCTTCCGCTTCTTGTCACTTTACTAGTTCCAACAATATTACCCACGTCAGGATTGGCGTCTTCAGAAACTTTGTCAGCTATGAGTTCTTGCTTAACCCCTTGAACATAGACCTCGGCACCATAATTCCAAGGGATAGCTTTATCAGAAGAATATGGCAATGTACCAGGTTTAGTAATAATAATCGGATTCTCGCAACCATTAGGTAGGGACGTGCAGTAATAACAACCTGGGTCGCAACCTGGAAATAAACTAGCTTGCAGTAGCTTTCTCTTGATGTCAGGGAGAGGTGTTGACAGATCTCTCACGTCATAGACATGGAATGTGTCCATGATAACGTTAACAGTCTTGTCGTGTTTCGGCATGGGAGCAGTAATGACATTAGGAGTCTCTGGAGCGTCGAACTCGATTTCACCAGCTTCTATCATGTCTTGGACTTTGTTTCTAAGGGCCTAACAATTATATGCATTGTGCCCAGGAGCATTGGAATGGTAAGCACATGTAGCTTTGGGATCATAAGTTGGACTTGCAGTGTTGACAAACTTTGGAAGATCCTTCAGGGTGACCAATTTAGCCTTCAGTAGATGTTGTAGGGCTTGAGACAAAGGCATGTTGATCGGGGTGAATTGTCTCCTTGGTCTATCAGTCTTGCGTTGATACTCTTGTCTAGGAGCTTGTTGAGATGTTGGTGTAGAGATGAGGACGGCTCCAACAGGCTGATTCTGATCATTCTTACTACGGCCCTTCTGACTATGAACAACATTAGACTAATTTCTTCCATGATAGGGCTTCTTTTCAGTACCAGAAGATGTGCCTACTTGAATCTTCCCACTTCAAATACCGCTTTCCACACGTTCTCCAGTCAATATAAGATCAGTGAAACCAGATGAGGAACTACCCAGCAAGTGACTATAGAACGGCCCAGTTAGCGTGCCCATGAACATGTCCACCAATTCCCTATCATTCAAGGAAGGTTGGACTCTCCCAGCTAAATCTCTCCATTTTTGAGCATACTCCTTGAAACTTTCCTTAGGTCCCATAGACATGCTTTGTAGTTGCATGCGAGTTGGTGCAAGGTCAGAATTATATTCGTATTGCCTAAAGAAAGCAGTAGCCATGTCCTCCCACGTGCGAATATTGGTATTCTCCAACTGATAATACCACTCTAGTTGAGTCCCAGACAAACTCTCTTGGAAGAAATGAATCCACAGTCTCTTGTCTCCAGTATGAGGTTGGATTTTCCTCACATACGATCTCAGGTGCATCTTGGGACAAGAGACTCCATCATACTTAGCAAAGGCGGGAGTCTTGAATTTTGGCGGAATAACGACTCCAGGAATGAGACCTAGATCTTCAAAATCCAGCCCAAGTACCTTCTGAATTTCCATGTTTCTCAGACGCTCTTCTAGTAGCCTATACTTCTCATCAGATTCATCCTCGTCTTGAGGATACTCTTCTTCTTCTTCTTCATCTTGACCATCAGAACCCACATTACTTCCAGCATTGTTCTTGAAACTGATGTCATCATCCTCTTATTCTTCCTCATCTTTGGGAATTTCAGCTTCTTCTACCCTCTTGGGACGACCTTTGAATCTTCTTCCCAGGTTGATCACTCCTTTGGGTTTCTTAGTTTTCGTCTTCTTAGTCAGGAGAGCTTTCAGTTCATCTTGCCCCTTGGACAAGTTCAGGATCAAGGCTTGAAATTCAGCATTCTGAGTTTGGAGATTCTTGACAGATTGTTCGAGATCCATTTCTTTTTTCACTGAAATAAAGAGCGGGAAGATGAGGCATTTGCTTTTATGAAACCTGTGATGTAATGTTTATGAATGATATGATTATGCAATGATTTCAAGGAGTTAAAGGCTTTTGAACACATTTAAAGAAAAAAGTAGAAACAAGAATAAAATAATATTTCAACTAGAAACTAATGTGTTATAAGTTTTGTAGTTACATCAAAGAGATACTGAAAATAATAAATAAATACAATAAAAGGAAATCAATCTTCAAGTCGGCGCTTCCTCTTTAATCCTCTGATTTCTTCTTTATGGGCTTTGACCATCTCATTCTTTTCTTGAATAAGTCTATCAATCTCTCTCTCCCATGATTGTATTTGATCCGATGAGATAAAGTCTTCAATCTTCCACTTGCGGGAGAAATAGTCAAGCATACCATATCGTTCTTTAGCATTCGCCACTAACATTGCTTTTTCTGCCTCAACCTCTTGTAAACGCTTTTCAAGATCAACCTTTTCTTGTCTTAAGTGAGCAGCTATGGCAGCAAGGTCTTCGTTCGGAGCGGGTACATAAGGTTCCACTTCCACATGAACATCTGGATGAGTGATCCTTGGAGCTACAGGTGTGTCAGATGGATATGGTATTCCAAAGTCAACAACTCGATCGTAAATCCATCTAAAATAGAGGTCTGAAGGAGTATAGTTTCTTAATCCCAAATCTCTGATGCCCACCTTTTTTACCTCGTACCAAGCTTTAATGAAACGACTCTTTTTCCGGTTGTATTGGAGTCGTAGTCAAAATTTTCCGCACTAAGATATATGGAATGTGGCTTATCTTTCAAAGCAAAACCAAATTGATGTCGAGCGAGGATGGGATTGTAAGTGATTCCCCCTCGGGTACCAAGAAGAGGTACATTAGGGAATTCTCCGCAACGATCAAATAACTGGATACCCTCGAACTCTTTTTGATGCCAGATGATGTCATCATAAGAAAGCTTCATAATTCTCTGAATCCAAGTCAAACCTTCTTCATTCTTTATTACTGATCGAGGCAAGTGAGAAATAAACCACTTGTGCCGAAGAGGAATGCATCCTAAGACATAACCTTGTCTCTTTGTTACTCTGGCATTGATGGAGTGCAATAAATCACCAAGTAGAGTAGGAACAGGATTCTTGCTAAGGAATATCTTAATAGCAGTCCTATCAACAACTTTGTCGCAACGATGAAATAAAACTTGTCCATATATCAACAAAGTTAGAACACTTTCTAAGGCATCCATACTTAGAGCTTTAGCAAATATCTTGGCCTTATCGTAAAAGAAATCCATAGGTATTCCAGAATAGTCTCTTCTATTGATCCAAACCTTGTTAATTTCTGCCCTTGGTAAGTGTAAGGCAGCAGCAATGTCTTCCAACTTAGGACCTCCTTCCTCACCAGTGTAAGGAATTTGATCAGGTATAGGGATGTCCATTATATGAGAAAATTCTTCCAATGTAGGTATCAGTTGAAAATCTCTATAAGTAAAACAATGGAGAAGAGGATCATAAAACTGCATCATGGAATTGAGGAGAGCTTCATCCACTTTGATTCGCACTAGATTTATCAGTTTGTTGAGAGGCTCAGTGAGGATGAGAGAACCAGTAATATCATCACATAAGAGCTTTAATGTAGTAGATACTTTCTTGAAGTTAAGAAAGAGAGGCTTACGGACTAGGATTCCCATATTCAAATAACCTACAAAACAAATTATGGTTAAATAAAACCTTTTTTCTCCTTGAAATGGGTTAGCCATGTCATGAATGCATGTATGCATGATGCATCACAGAAAAACAAATCCACACAAATCACACAATTTTTGGCTTAAGGCTTGCATGGAGTATGATCAGGTGTCCTTCCCAAAGGTACTTCTATGGATAAGGAGATTTCAGCAACAGGTTCTATAAGTTATCCAAAATTGTCAGTCCTTCTAAAGCACCGTCGGACATGATGCATTTGCACCATGCAATAATACTTTGAGAGAGAACCTATCTGAATTATAGCACCGGGTAGCGACTAGTTCTCAACATTTGTCAAGAGTAGTCCCCCCACTACGTTCCTAAAGGCCAAGATGGGTTAAGGGTAACTAAAGGTCCTTGAGCTCCGGCGCACCTACAGGCATATACATAGACCTCCCTCATTTGAGAAAGGTGTGCATATGGCTATGGAGTCCTAACTCAAGTGTAAACTTCATATTGACTCATCTCCCACATATGCGAAAGAGGTCGCCATGACTATGCCACTCCTAATCTTAAGTGTTCTTGAATCCGGGAATAGGATTCGTCCTTCATTTAATTCCCAAAGCGCCCCTGAAAAATAAAACAAACAAAGCAAACAATAGAAAACATTTAAAGTGTTCCTAAACTTTTAAGGTAACCCCTCTTTTATAAGAAAATAAATCCCCAGCAGAGTCGCCAGTTCTATAATACGGTGAACTGACTTTATCAAAATGTCGCGGTAAGCAAGAGTCGCCACCGACTTTTAATTTATCCAAATTAAATAGAAAGGCTAAAAGAACAGGAAAAACCTTTTAAATAAAACTGAGTTCGGGGGGTAATTTATGCAAAGGGAAGGTGTAAGGAACCCTTTGCGTCCATGGTTTTCCATGGGCTCTTAATTGCTTTTCTCTTTAGTTTTGAAGCCAAAAGTTTTTAGAAATGTAGAAGAAGAGAAACAAGGACTTTAGCTCGTAAAATGAGCGTAGCCTTTTGGAAGGTTTATGAAAAAGTAAGACAAAGATTTTTAAACTAGAGCAAAGCAATTAGGGACAAATTACTTGGTTAGATGAAAAATTTTCTTTTAGCCTTTCAGGGCTATCCATACCATAGGAGGGTAAGGAAGTCCTTTGATTTGGAGGTTGAAGGGTCGTCGAATTATCGTTCGCCACAAGACTGTCCCATGCCATAGGGGGGCTGGTAGTCTAAGGGAAGGATCAGATTAGCCTTTCGTTTAGGCAACTAGAGGATACCTCAGCACTTCGTAGGCAACTTTGAAGGACAAGATCATATTTCGCGAATCGAAGGCAGCATCATTAGGGACTTATGATCTTTGAATGAACTGAGGGCAACATTGCTGAGGTATCCTCGTATTCGAGGGACTTGGCTATTCTGCATTTAAAACACAAGGCAACAGGCAACATGCAACAAGAGGGGTACCATAAAAGATGCGTGGGTGCAACAATCACGTGATTAAATTCAATTATATTATCTTGTAAAATTATGTGATTCTAATTCAGTTCAGGGTTATCACTCCCTAGGATTACTAACCACGCAATAACATAATATGACAGGTTTAAGTGCCTTCAAGGCCAAACAATACAACCTCGAAGCAGATACAGAATAAATCATGGGGATGGGGGAGAAAAAGCAATAAATTTAAACCCCAATAGGGTTTGGCATAAGTAATAATTAAAAAGAAAAATAAAAAAAGGAGGAATTTTAGGGTTACCGAACATTCGAGCTTTGACCGGTTGGTTAACCCTGAAAATTGGAAAAAGAAAAATAAACACAAAGGGGTGAGTGTATGGCCAGTTCATTGATCAAAAAGGCAAAAATAAATAATTGAAATTAAAAGGCAAAAATAATTATTTAAAATTAAAGGAAAAAATAAATATTAAATTAAAAAGCAATATTAAATTAAAAGGCAAAAATAAATGTAAAAAGAAATAGAATCGGGAACTTAGCTTTGATCTGATATGGTTCGTAGTCGGAGGAAATTCTGGTGCTAACCCTGAAAAATTGTACAAAGAAAAGGAAATTTTTTAGTGTAGGCACGTTCTTCGTAAACCCTGATTAGGGTACGAATTAAATAAAATAATCAACTTAATTAATTATTGGTTTTTCAACCTAATTAATTAAATCGATAAAAAAAACAAGTTCGATTAAATATATGCCCTTAATATATATTTTATTAATTAAGAAAAAATAAATTATGATTCACTAAGCTATTTAAATAAATAAAATCAAAATCAAATAACATAATTAAAATTAATTAAAACAAAGATTTTATTTTAATATTTAATTAAAGGAATTTAGTAAAAAAAATTTACTAGGGAATTTATTAAAGAAAAAAAATGAAGGAAAAAAAACAATACATATATATATATATACATATATATATATATATATATATATATATATATATATATATATATATATATATATATATATACATATATATATATATATACATATATATATATATATATATATATATATATATATATAAAAACGGGTTTGTGTAATAATAAATACAAAAAATTTAAAATAAAACTTAACTTTTGATTGTATGTGATTCATCTTTGAGGGAACATGGTGGACTGCTCGTGTGCAAGCGTTGGATCCATGGAGGGAATGATTTGATGGCTGATGGCCAAGTAGCACACCGTACGCTTCTGAGTGAAACACACCAGATCATTGGAGGTGCAACAGACGCGCGCGCCTTTTTCTTTTGAATTTGGACCAATAGCATAGTGCCACGCATCGTCTCCTTCGTCTTCTTCCCTGCCCAGATTTCGCTACCATTTACCTGCAATATTTTCGTAGCAAAATGAAATGCAACCATACAAACTGCAAAATACGTACGATAAATTTAATATAGGGCCATGGATCAGTCGAGTTCAACCTCCTGGACACGATGGTGGTCCTAGTTTTACCCAATTTTCGTTAAATCGTAAAGCCCCGTTTCGAAGCTTCATAACCTAACAATGGCGGATTCATGTACCTATGCTTAAAACGAAATTAAATAACCCAGAACGCTTCCAAACATTGCCACGGTCACAAATATATCATTAAAACATGTTAAAGATGCATGGATATGCGAAATCGAAATTAAAAAAAGCTATGAAACCGGGATCGGATTTTACAATTCGGGGAGCTTTGTTTGCCTCTGAACGTCTAGGATGGATCAGAGTAAGCCAAGGAACGAGTTGGAATGCTTTGTAGGGCCTGAATTGAAGTAGAACTCGGTCTGTAGTTTCCTTGAATGTCACTATTTTTGAAATCCGTCTAGAGTTCTAAATGCTGCAAAATCGTCCCCTAATGCCTTGGATCTATCACATACTTATAGTAGAACATGTTAGGTCACATATTTTTTGCAAATTCCATTTGATTCTTGGATTGTAAGTTTGAGAGATTTGATTGATTTTTTTTCTTTTCAATCTTTCTATATATGGCCAATCTTTATCCAATCTTGCCAATTCCACCTTGCACGAATTTTAGCCCCTTATGTAGTGTGATGGATTATTGAAATTGATCATTATGGTTCCTCTAATCAAATCTTTGATTTCCCTTTTATTTATGAGAATTATATCACCTTTAAATGAGTGAAAAATTCATATAAAATCAAATAAAAAATCAATAATTCGTGAGAGTTAAATTGGATATCTTAGATAACCTATGGATCAAGCTTGGGCCTTAAAAAGTTGGGCCTCTTGGCAAAGAAAATCATTTTGAAACCTTTTTGTGTCACATTTTTCTCTTGAAATTTTCCAACTTTGACAAGGCCTATCTCCCTCAATTTTTGAGGTATGGAGGAGTTCTAGGACTTTTTAGAAACCTTGAAGAGTCCTCTAACCAGTGTTTTTGGTCCCATGTCAAAATAATTTTCCATGGTCCTTGTGTGCCCTTTTGAAAAAGATGACTTTTGGTTGACTTTTGAAAAGGACCTATAATGTTTTGATCCATATCTATCAAATGAAGCATTTTTAGACTTGGCATGTGAGAGACAAAGTTGTAGAGAATTCAATTTCCTTGAAAATGAGATTTGGATGGACAATTTATGATGTTCCATGTAGGAGTTATGGCTGGTCAAAGTTCAGTTGACTTTCTCCTTTGAAAACCCTAATTTAGAAACTTTTGAAATTGTTGATTTCTGATCTTTCCTTGATGAACCATGGTCAATTCTTGATCAAATGGTTAATGATACTTCATAATAAGGATGTTGACAAAAAATCAGGAGTTTTGACTATACTTTGACCACAGTTGACTTTTAGGTCAAATCAGTCGATTGTTGACTTTCTGAGCAATTGAGTGATCAATCTTTTGAATTGAGACCTGAAATTTGTCATGGAGGTAGTGTCGGGTATCATAGACCATATGGGATGCCTTGGAGCCTTTGGTTCATTGATTTTCCCTCAGAACAACAAAACCCTAATTCTTTGAGCCTTGCTTAGGAGAGGGTGTTTTTGAACATTGTTCCTTGATTTGAATTTGAACAAGAGAAGTAGTATGGGCAAATTTTGGGGTATGACAAATAGTTGTGTCGCATTTTGAGTCATTGTGAAGTTAATGTTGTTATGAGTTGCGGTTGATATAAGTTGTGTTGGTTTGAGTTGTGAAATAATTATTGTAACTATTGTGATAATTATTGTTGCTGATATTTTGTTATAATTGTTGTTACAAATTGTTGCTAAAGTTGTTGTTATAACTGCTGTTGCAAGTTGTTATTATAACTGTTGTTTGACAGTGGTGATAATTGTATGATCTGATCTAATAAATTAATTATCATACTTTTGTTTATATTTTTCGACATCTCACCCCTTCTGCTAATGTTTCCTCTACCATGGGAAACGGACAGGTACTCAAGATAGCGGTGGAAGTTTGAAGTGATTTTATGAAGTCTTTAGTTGCTGTTAGTCGAGTTGGTGTCTTGCTCTGATACATAGCACTCGGGATGGGATCATAATTGTATTTCTTGTTTTGTTGTTGTGTTACTATTATAGCTGTTGAATATCCAAGTTGAATAATAAGAAGTAATTTACTGTTGTTTCAGTTGTTTTTAGTTTAATAAAAGTTGATGAATAATTATAAGTTGAAGTTTGATCTAGTTGAATAAACTTGTGTATGAATTATAACTTAAAAATTATAGATGCCGAATGCTATGTATCAAAGATAAATGAAATACAGGTTGTTTGAGGTTTTAAGTTGAAAATATAATTCCTCATGTTTGATGTTTAAAAATTTCCGCACGTTGATTTTAATATAATTACCGGGTAGAAAATGGGGTGTTACAAGCAACATCTAGAAAAACTCCACTATCAACGTGCACATGTCAACCTATGTGGACCGATGTGTCAACTTATGCGACTCATGTGTCGACACATACTAAACAGAAAAATAGATGAATGTGAAACATTGACACATGTGTTGACCTATATGACATATGTGTCTACTCATATTGAACCAGAAAGTACTTATTTGAAATAATGATTTATGTGACGACCTATACATGTCACGTGTCGACTCAAATTACATAGCGAACATAATTTGCTTAAGAAATAAGGTTTTAGGTAGGTTTGGAGAGACACGACTTGACTCATACTTGATTTACTATGAAATGCATATGAAAATGGTCATATTTCAAGGTATGATGACAATAAATAACATATATAAAAGCAAACAAATAATATAAAGATATAAGTGTAATCAAATTAGAATGAGGTCACTATAAACATGTAAATTGAAAATACATAGTTTGTCAATTAGAAATGAACACTCATATCAT
The DNA here is from genome assembly GCF_029867415.1 of Vicia villosa. Taxonomy (NCBI): domain Eukaryota; kingdom Viridiplantae; phylum Streptophyta; class Magnoliopsida; order Fabales; family Fabaceae; genus Vicia; species Vicia villosa. Next base: position 190,910,043 of record NC_081180.1, read on the forward strand.
GTATCACACATCAAGTATATCACATACCTTTGAGAAATAAAAAGATAAAAGAAAGAACTTACATACAATTAAAAAATATAAATGATACAACCTCACCATTCAACATGAAGGAGGATGCATTATGCATTTCACTAAGAACCTTCTAACGAAAGTTGAAACAAATGAAATGACATGCCACAAGATCTTTTAGACATGAACATTTTCACCACTTTTCTCTTTGTTAATGTGTCACATATCTTTCATCACTTTAGGAATACTTGTTGATGCTTTCATGGTGACCACATCCTTTTCCATTGACACAAAGTCAATAAGATTTGGATATATCACCTATCATATTCCTTGAGCTGCTATAAAGGGATCCCATACTATCTTTGTTGGCCAAGATACATTTCTTGTAAAATCAACAAGATGAACTAGGTACTCAATCTTCACTGGGTTCTTAGGGGTAATTAACGCCATGGTTGTATTTAGAAAACCATTGATAAATGCCATTAGGAACTAAAAACTTCCAAGATTTTAATTTAGCAATGGTGTGACCCTTCATATAACAATATCGAATTGCTCGTTCATTGAAAACTTAGAATTTGAAGCCTTTAGTGCAATGGAGTTTTTTTTAACCTCCTTATCTTTGTCCATTTCTTTCTTCAGCTTCTTCTCATGTTTTTCTAAGCAAGAGAGTTCTTGCTCATGTTCTTCAATCGTACCAAACAATGTAGTGAGGTCAAGTGTTGTAAGATGGTTGGATTCCTTGATCGCTATAACCTTTGGTTGCTAATTCCTAGTAAGACATCTCAAAACATTGTTAGAAGCAATTTCATTGGGAATCGGTTTCCCAAGTGTACTCAAACTATGAATGAGATGCTAGAATCTCTTTTTCATTTTCGCATGTTTCACCATGCTTCGTGTGAAAGAGCTCACACTCTTGATTTTAATGTGTTTACTCTAGCATGTTTGACTTTATTTATTCCCTTATGGGAAAAATGTAAAGCGTCCCACGTAGCCTTAGCGGTTTCACAATGGGAGACACAACAAAACTAATCAACTCAAGGGAGGACATGAGAATGTTTTGTGCCTTCCAATCGTAACCCCACTTTTCCTTATCATCCTTACTCCATTGTGCTTTAGGTTTAGGTACGGTGACACCATCAACATCCATGGTAATTTCATTCGGACCATTTACGATGACATCCCATACACCCTTATTATACAAATTGATATGAATGTGCATACAAGTATTCCAATAACCATAGCTTTCACCAGTGAAAATAAGCTCTTTATTATACGCCCCTTTAGGTTCGGTTTCCATTATCTAATAAGTGTTTGAAGCAAGGAATTAATCAAAGCTCTTAATGCCACTTGTTAGACGATGGAAACTTATCTAGAGGGGGTGAATAGATACACATTAATAATTTAGTTTAAAACTATTTTCAAAACACTTTTAAAAATAATGGTTAGTGGAAGTCATGTCCTAGATCGAAGTCATCTAAAACAAACCGATTATCAGAGCTCGGATATGCGTTCAATCAATCCGAATTAATTCATGATGATAAGTGAGTAGCCACATAAAGTTCTCAATCAATGGTTTAATTACATCAATAAAGTATCCTATTTCCAACGAAATTAATAGTAAAACTTGCTAAGACAATTTATCACACACTTAGTGTGCACTTTGATTTTCAAAATTTTCCTTTGAACTTTGTTGTTGTTAAAACCTATTACAATCAAAGGGATTGTAAGATTAACAACAAAGTGATTTAAACCCTCAAAGTATCTTTCTAATCTAATCAATTTTCACAATCAAACGTTTATTAAATTTCTTAAAATAAATTCAAGCGAGAGAAAGAGAGAGAGAGAAAGAACACGAGGAGTTTTTTAGGCAGTTCATTGATCATCCTCGCTACGGCTATGTATTCCCCAAATTAAAATTTGGAATTGAGATGACGATTCTTACTTTGCAAAATATCGTTTACAAGAGAAATCTAGTGATCCATCCCTACAAAACCTAAGTTTGATGATGATTCTAACTCTTTCTCTCCCTTTGATCTTGACTCGATGAAGTCTTCTAACAATAGCAATATGATTCACTGTCTCGCAATACTCCTTTTCAAGAAACCACCGTTCTTCAAAGCGTTCACTTGGTCAAATCCAAATTGCGAGTTATAGTCACCCGATAATACCACTTGATTCATCGTCTCACCCTACTCCTTTGCAAGACACCATCGTTATTCAAAGCTTTCACTCGGTCGAATCCAATTGCAAATTATCGTCAATCAAGATTTACCAAATTGATTTACCATCTCACGCAACTCCTTTGCAAGAACCTCTCGTTCATCAAAGCCTTTTGTTACAGCGGGAAAATTGAGATTAAGCTATTGATTAACATAAGTCACAAATAAAACCCACAGAAGATTTAAAAAAAAACTAATAAAACAAAGAGAAAAGAGTATGGGAGTTGGTTATGCAAGGGGAAGATATTAGAAACCCCTTACATCTGTAGTACTCTACAGGAACCTCTTTAAAATTAGTGTCAGCACTATAGCGCGGTCTTTGCAAAAGATTATGGAGATGAGAAAATAATTTTTTTATGGTTTTTTTATGCTCAACAAGACATCACATCCCATGCGTACATAACCCTTGCGTGCAATAGGGAAGTCAAACCATTTGTAGTTCTGCTTACAAAGAAACAACAGAAGTTTGTTGACTGATTTTAAATGAAGAGACATTTTTTCATCTTAAGACAAAAATTCAACTAAACACCCACATGTAAGAAAATATAGAACTTTGCATCAACATGAAAAAAGGTTCCAACTTGGATAAAGATCAACAAGTATGCCACTAAACTCTCTCAAGTGGAAAAAGATCAACATTACTTCAATCATTACCATGGGGATAAGAGAATTACATATTAACTATGGAGATGACTTATGTCTAATATTTCAAGAAAAGGTTTTAAAAAAAAAGAGTGCACAAAAAGCAAAAAAAGTTTGAATGAGTTTGATTTTTTTAATCTTTTTGAAATGGTTTGATATACTTAAGATGTCTTGGCATTTATTCAAGAAAAAGATTTGACCATCACTTGACAAAGTCAAAGTTTATTATGAAAGGTTTTAAGTTTGAAAACAATAAGATCTTTGAAAAGAGGGAGAAGATTTTGAAATTTGAGAAGGGGGCAAGAGATGAAGGGATTATCCTAAAGCATAAAAATAAAAGCTAAGGACAAGAAAGATCTAACCAACAAAGAAGCAAATATTTGACATGAAGTCAATATAAGCATTTCTTTCCTTTCGATTAAGCCCACAAGTATCAAATAACCAAGCAATAATAGATAAACCAAGCCAAGTATCAGATAAGATAAAACCACAAGCCAAGCCAAACTGCTTCAGATTGATCATAATGTATCAGATGACTTTGTGTTAGATGAACTTATATCGGATAAACTTGTAGCAGAGGATTTGCTTCAAGGTATTAGATAATATAAACCTACATTAGATGAAAACAAACAGAAAAACAACCAAAGGCCACCGAGGAATCCCAAAGTCTCAAGTCCAATAAATCAGAGGGAATCATTAAGCATCAGATGAAAACTCCAAGCTAAGGGTCTATTCTTAGTCCATAAGTCCAACTCCTTGAGCAATGGATAGTAACAAATAGTCCAAGGATTAAGAATCATTTTTTAAAAGTTTTTCCTTTATTAATTTTTTAAAGAAAAAATAAATTGTCCAAATGGATAAAAGGAAAATAAGCTTAAACATAAACATAACCATAAACAAATAGTATAAATGTAATGCTAAAATTAAATTGCATTAATTAAGTTGCAAGAATTAAAGGCCAAAATTAAAGTGCATAGAGGAATGTTAGCATAATAATATTGTTAGTGTTAGTAATAATGATTAATTAACCGATTCGGGATAATTTAGCACTAAGTTAAGCAATCGTAGATGTATTTATACATAAGTAGCATCTATGAGGCCGATCAGTAATAATTTATGTACCAAAACAAGTTAGAGAAATGACACAAAGTCATTCTCCTAAAACTTGTAGTGCAAAATTAACATGGGTGATCAAGACAAATTCAAGGAGTATGAGATCATTACATCAATCAAGTCCTTCCTAGTAACTTAGGACAAACCTTTCATAAATCTAAAGTACTCAAAGTAATCTCATGATCACCTTAAAGTAGATTTGAAATGATAAAATTTCATCAAGTACTAATTCCAACATAATTGAACAAGATGAAATACTATAGTCCAATTGATCCAAAAAAGAAAAGAAAACGAAAAAGAAGAAGATGGAGATGGAGAGATAAGGTAAGAGAAAGCAAGAAAGAACAATCCAAATTGGATCATGGATTAGGTCAAACTTCATTAAAATCAATCATCCATTTTGGTGGATTTGGTCTTTCAACCTATCAACACCCAAGTTCCTTTGATGATGATGAAATTTATGACCTATTAAGCCATAATACAAGGCCAAACAACAACCAAATAAGTCACACAATTATAAGAAACAATAAACAAATAATAATTCTTGAAATGAATTTTTAAAATGATTTTTTAAATGGAAATCAATGCACAAAAAGCAAAAGAGGTATCTAAACATTGAAGTGGTGAAAAACACTTAGAAAGGGGGGATTGAATAAGGGTTGTTTCAAAATAAAGGCAGATAAAAAATAATCACACAGTTATTTTTATCCTGGTTCGTTGTTAATCAAACTACCTCCAGTCCACCCCTTACAGAGTGATTTACCTCAACTGAGGATTTAATCCACTAATCAACCTTGATTACAATGTTATTCCACTTATACAACTTCTAAGTCTTCTAGAGTACACAGATCACAACTTGATCACTCTAGGAATTCCCTTTTATAAAAAATAGTAAATAATATTACAAGAGTTTAATGGCTTCTAAATAAGCTATAATCACCAAGTGATTTTTCTCTCAAGATTAAGTTCTAACACTCACTAAGATATTACAAGATTTGTGAGATTGAAGATGAAGTTTCTTTGCTTTTTGTGTGATAGCATTGTGAACCAATTTGGCAACGTAAGTTCTCTCTCAGCGTATGTTTTTTTCAACAAACAGAACTCTCTTTTATATGGCAGTGAGAAATGTGACTGTTGAACAGCATTAAATGCTTTACGTGAACAATACACTGGTGCATTTAATGTTTCACTCTTTTGTCAACTACCTCGAGCCTTGTTTCAACTACTCTTGTTGACTTTACCTTTTATAGCTTCTAACATTCCTTTTGTTAGTCAGACAGATTTGACGTTGTAGCTTTTTCATCTTGTACTTGCTTTTTCAGTCAATAGACTTTGGAAGTTCTTTGTAGCGTGATACCATCAGATCTTCAAAGCCTTGCTTCTGATTGCCATCTTCTGATGCCTTTTAGATCATGTTCTGATTTCCTCAAGACCATCTTCTGATGTCTTCCAGACCATGTTCTGATGAAGCCATCCAGATCTTCTGGGTCAGAGCTTCTGAATGATGATTTAGTGCATACTCTTTTAGACTTTTTCTAAAATGGAAAACGTGAATAATTAGAGTACCACGTTGTCATATACAAAATTCATATATAATATTATCATCAAAACTAGAAATATTGATCAGAACATTTCATGTTCTAACAATCTCCCCCTTTTTGATGATGACAAAAACATATAGAATTGATATGAATTTGTATCCAGAATAACAGATGAAAAAGACAATACACAGATATAGCATAAAAGCATATTTATCAGAGTGTGTGAATATGTCTCCTCCTAAGATTAACAATCTCCTCCTGAAATTAATACTAGAAGAATTTATAAATGAAAGACTTCCTTGAGTATTTTCCATTTCAGAAGAGACTTTCACGTTGAGCTTTATCTTCAGATGATTCAGAGCTTTCTTTCAGAGCTTCCATTGGATAGCTTCAAAGCTTTGAATTTTTCTTTAGAACACTTAGCTTATCAGAGCATCAAAGTAGATTGCTTCAGATCTTTGCAATTTCTTGTATCAGAGCATTAAACTTTGTTTGCTTCAAATCTTTGGAAGATTTTCTCAAGATACGTTTCTCCCCTTTTTGAACTTTTTCAGATAATCACATTCTTGCAAAACAATCAGAGACAAAACCTTGCAATTTTTGTTACGAATGTTGAGACTTAAGCCCAGCAACTGATATAATAAATCAATTCAAATAGTAAGTTTCTCCCCCTTTTTGTCATAAGATCAAAAAGCATATATAAAAGATTCAGATGAAAGACACACAAAAGATGAAGGAAGAAATTTTATTGATAAGTCAGAGTGTTTATAAACAGATGCAATGGACAATCAAAAGCAGATGCAAGAAATAAAGAAAACTGTAAAAAAGACTCAAGACACATACTAAGACTGAGTAAGTTTAGAGGCTAAGACTGCTAGCAGATTCTTGATCTCAGCAGTGTCTTTTTCCAGCTCCATCTCATCAACAAACGGAGCTTCCTCCAGAGGCTCCCAGTTCAAGATGGGGTGAAAATACCTCCCGTTACCATACTCCAAAGTCAGTCCAGCAGGACTAGGAGCAGCAGCAAGACAGTCATTCTGGAGATCCAGAAAATCTATTTGCACATCCTCAAAAAAAGCCTTCCAGAGCTTTCCAGCAGCCACATGATCCAGCTTGGAGTCATATGCAGTCTTCAGATAGTCTAACCCAGTCCATACCTTATTATTTAACAATTGAAAATGAATATCAACAGAAGGTGGGGTTGCGTTGGGTCTGATGAAGGAAATTTGTTCATGGGGGTGAGAGATGAGATATGGGGCAGAGGGTCTTTCAAACAGAAGTGAAGTGTTTGAAGTGGATGAGAGGGGTGAAGATTCTGCTTCGTTGTCAGAGTCTAAGACTACAACAACTGGTTCAGATGAAGGATTTTGGGGGGTAGGTTCAGAGGGGCGGTGTTTGTGAATAAGAGAGTTAGATGATGATGGTGATGATAGGTCAGATAAGTTACAAAAGGTGGGAATGTCAACTTCTGGTTGGGGATCAGATAATGGTGAGGTGGGTTGTGGTTGAGGTTCAGAAGGTGTGGGTTGAGCAGAGGAGAAAATGTTTTCATTTGGTAGAGGTGGGAAAATGGTGTTCAGAGGTTGTGGATTTAGAATGGGTTCACAGGAATGGATAGGCTGTTTGCCTTTAGAGTTGGTGGAGGCAGATGGTTGAGATTTAGTGGATTCTTTGGTGGTTTTAGGTTGTTGTTCTGGTGGTTGGTCTGTTTCGGAGTCATCATTTAAAATAGAATCATCTATGTTTTCTATGACATCTATTAGTTGCCTAATAGATTCAGATGATCTAGGTACCTAAAGGGATTCATGGTTAGGTTGAACAGAGTCAGGTTGTTGTTCTGGTTGTTCTGTTGATAAATTTTCAGAATTAATAACAGAAGATACAGCCTCAGTTATAGAAATACCTGAAGTTTTCTTCTTCTTTAGCTTGATTTTCTTTCTGGGAGAATGTTCTGCTTTGGACTTCCTCTTCTTAGATGGAGCAGGATCATCTATAGTTGGAAGGATTATGTTGGTTAGCCATGCTGGATCAAACTCTGTTTTATCCCTAATGCACGTCTCTAGAAAGTAGAGGACGGTGTTAGGATGTTCATTCTTGAAGAATAACTCAAAGTCATCAGCAGCAGGAATCTTTCTAGACAGAATCTCATTTACCACTCTGAGAGGAGAGGTAATATTCTGGATCAGTTTCATTTTCTTTAGAGAGTGAACATTCAGAGTTCTCCCACACGTTGCTTCCAGATCTTTAACAGTTCCAGCTTCTCTTAGAGCTTGTATCAGACCAGTCTCAGTCAGAATATCAGAAATAAGCCTTCCCAAAGGGATGATGTTTCTTCTGGTCTTCGGAGATTTCAGCCTTGCTTGTTCTCTAGATTCCTTCACATGATTCCACAGGTGGATGATTAGAATGTATGGTAGGTCAACCCTCTGGCCTTTCCCAATGCAATACAGAATGTATTGTTGATCTTGGTTGATGTAGTTGGGAGAGATAGAAGCTTTTCTGTGATAGACACATCCCAGAAGAATCTTGGCCCAGATTCTGTAGGGAGGCTTTAGGTCCTTGATATTAGTAGAACTTTCTCCAGAGGTGAAGATTTCAGTATAAACAGCATCCCAGTCTGTTCTACCTACAATTGATCCAGCAGCACCATAGAAACCTTCTAGATTCAGTAACCTCCTAATTTGGTTTTCAGTAATTGAAATCTCTTTACCCAAAACAAAAGAGAGTATAGCTTTTGGAGTTAGAGAAGCATGAATCCAAAACTCTTTCACCAATTCTGGGTAAATTGGTCCAATGAGACGATCAAAGAACATTTCCCAGCCTTGAACCAACATGTTGTTCTTCAAGTTGAAGTTATGTTCTTGAAGATTGTCAAAATCCACCATAAGTTCCCCTAGAACTTCCAAATCAGCCGTAGGAATGAGACAGGTTCTTAAGGGAGGGTTGAATGTTGGTGGTTGTTGTTGTTGTGCTTGCTGAGAAGAAGAAGAAGTTGGTTGAACTGAAGATGAAACCATTGATGAGCAGTTGTGTTTTCTGGGTTTTGGATTTTGATATAGACGAAAGAGGGACAGAAAATTCATTAACAATGAAGAAAGAGAATGGAAAGAGGGAAAAAGTGAAATTGAAATGGAATATATAGAGACGGATTTGAAATAAACATGCAATAGAGTTATGAAAGAGACGGTTACAGAATCTGAATCAATTATAATAAATGCTGAAAGACGTTAGTGGAGGATAGCGTGAGATTTGAACAGATTTTGCACAGTTACCTAGGGCGGCGTCTCATCAACTGCACGCATGCTTGTCCCTTCAGAATGAGTGAACACGTGGTCATCATCTTGGGGTAGCTGGTGACAGCTGTTTTGCTTTAACAGAAGTTCTGAGTCATACTTAGGCACATGAAACGTTAGTGATAACAGTTTCAGAGTATCCATATGAACACACACAATGAGAACATTTGATAGGTAAAATAAGAAAATAAATAAAGCATAATCTTCAGAATAATCCATATATCAGATCATCACAAAACTGCATTCTGGGCATAAATTCATACTGATGTTCTTCAGAATGAACTTAAACCTATCTTCAGCAAAGGGTTTTGTAATGATATCAGCCCATTGATGGTCGGTATCTATAAATTTTAGAGAAAGAACACCCTTCTAAACATAGTCCCTAATAAAGTGATGCTTAATCTCTATATGTTTAGCTTTAGAATGTAAAATAGGATTTTTAGACAAACAAATAGCAGAAGTATTATCACAGTTGTCATACCCCAATTTTTGACCTAAGATACCACCTCATATCATCTGTACATGCATCATTTGCATCTCTAACAAACTGCATAGCTTGTGTTTGCTATTTGTGCTCAGCAGGGTTTAATCAAGAAATCACTTATCAGTACAAGCAACAACCAATTAGGGTTTTTTTCTCCCTTCATCTCAAATGAACTATCTTCATCAACAATCAACATTTCGTCCTCAAAGATTCATTTCAACAAGCTCAAAGGCTTTGAATCAACCAAATTAGGGTTTTGACTAAAGACAGCATACTCCTGACTTTTGCTCAGAATTTGACCTAATAGCTTGGGACATGACCTCAAGACCCCAAGTGCATCATCTTGACCTAATCTATTGGCTCAAGACATTTCCCACACAAGGATTGATCAACAGTGAAATTTCAAGTCATCAGACTAGGGTTTTGAACTATCAGGGACTGAAATCAGGGATCACATTTGGGAAACCCTGAAAGGCTCTAGGGCATCAATCAAAGTGTTCAATCATCTTCAAATAATCCCTATGACAATATCCAATGGAAATTGTATCTCAATTCAAGATCCACAGTCATCAATCTCATCTAGTCGACAATTAAGGTTTTTTACCTAATTCATCTGAACAACTGACTTTTTAATCAGGACATGGTGCCACAACTTAGACCATGGCTCAAGGTCCTCCAATAACTCAATGTGATCCATTCATACCATTCATTTGGTGAGGATAGCTTGGTTCATTTGAAATCTCCAGAAACGCGATTCACGTGAAAAAGTCAACTGTACAAGATCACCATTGACTTTTTGGAAATTTTGGTCAACCATGACTTTTGAAGTTTTAAATCATCAATATATGATATTTGAAGTCGTTTGATCAAGGAAAATCAAGAAAATCAATCAAGAATCAAAAAGTCAAATGTTTGACTTTTCATACTTAGAAAAATTTCCAAGTGTTTTCAATGGTTTTTTCCAAACTTTGGAAGGGAATATCTCAAAATTTCACCTACAAACTGAAAAAAACTTCCAACATGAAAGTTGTAGATTTTGATCCAATGAACAACTTTGTCACACATAATTTGTTTCCATAAGATCAACCATTTAAGAGATATGGAGCTTCAAAGTTGGTATCTTTTGAAAAATTCACTTAAAACCTCATTTTCTTCAAAGTTCATGGATCTTTTTCACCTTTTTCCTTAAAGATCTTGAAGAAACTTTCAACTAGGGTTTTGAAGTACATAACAAGAGCTTTCCAAAATGTCCAAGAGCATGAAAAAATATGGAGCATAGCTATGGTTTTGAATTTTGCCATTAGTGATCATTTTACTTGAAATTTCAAGTCATTTTTCACAAAGTTTTGAACTATTTTACCTTATGATGCAAGCAATGACATAAACAAGCAATAATTGGAAGATATTTCTGGTTTGTGATCAGAATAGAAAGAGATAAGAAGCTTGGAAGATTTTAACCATGGTTAGTCATTTTAACCATTTGCATTTAATGTAAAAGATTCCATTCTATCTCTTAATGCCAAATCACCAAAGAAAGATCAACGTGTATAGTCTTGCATTCAGAACTTTTGGCCTATAAATAGAGGTCATTTCCTCATTCAAAATCACACCAAAACCTCACAAAGCATAGGTTTTCTCTTTCTTTCTTGAATTGCAAGTTTCTTAAGTTTCAAAGAGGTAGAAATCTCAACCTCTAAACCATTGAAGTTCTGGCCAAGATGGTGGTTCCAACAACTCATAAAAATCATATGGGATGTGTCTGATCCCCTCATACACCCCAAAAACACCTAAACCTCAAAATCACTACCTCACTTCCATATATGCACATAATAAGCCTTATCATGCCAATTTTCATTCTAGCTTATTTCTGTCCAAGCTAATCATCCAAACACATTCCATATACCATATATGAAATATCCCAATCATCATCCATGACCTGTAACACCAGAATCATCAAATTCGATTCATACTCCAAGGCTCTGCAGATCGGGTTCCATGGCTTTGCTCAGGTGAATTCTGGTTGTTCCAAGCATCCAGACACCTTCCATAAGGTCCATTGAAGCTGTCCAGATCATCAAACAACAACTGGAACTTCTCATTTGCAGAATTCGATTCTCAGTTTTGCCATTTTTAAGGTAAGTGCTCTTGAACTTCAAACTCCATGAACCATGCATCATAAATGAAAAATTGAGTTGCCATCTTATTTCTGCACTATCACTGATCATTAACCCTCAATCAATTTCACAATTCATCAATCATACACAATTTCACAATTCATCAATCATACACAATTTCACATTGATTTGTCATATTAGGGTTCTTCGTGTTCATCACAAAATTGATCACCTTAGAGAAAAAATAAATGGAATTAAATATCACCATCATGTTCCTTATGAAAAACCGAGTGAGATAGACTATCTACTCGATCAAAACAATCCAGTTTCAAAGATTTTCAAAATCAAATGGGGATGGTGTTCTTGGCGCGTTTTTTTTGTTCATAAAATTCAAATTCTTGTTTTTTAATATAATTAAATGGAAGCGTATGTATTACAAGCCACAAGCGTGGCTCAGTTGGCTTTTGTTTTGAGAAGCAACCTCCAGGTCACGAGTTCAACACTCATAGGGACCAAAACCTCTTTTTTATCACTTATTTTCTTCATTTTTCTTAACAACTTCTCTTAATTAATTAACCAATCAAATTAATTCGTTTTCACTTCATTTTTTGTACACTTGTCATTTAATGTATATATTTTATGAATATCCAAAAAAATCACAAAAAAAATATTTATTTGGTGTGTTTTTATTAAGTTTAAAATGACTTGTTTTTAAATGTTTTTAATACTTTAAAAAATAGTTTTTTCACTTGATTTTCAAAACTTAATCACTTGTAAATATTTTGTGATCAAACCCTAATCACCTAGGTCTTAATTAGGCATAAGCTTTGTCTTTATCTTAATTAAGTTGACTTTTGTCAAAACTTTCAAATTGTTTTCAACAAACGATCAAAGTTTTTCAAAACAATAAACCATTTCTTCTTGGTTTTCTTTTCAAAAAAAACTCTTGATCAAATCTTTTTGGATTGATAAATTGATTTTCAAAACAACTGGGCCTCTCGAATATTAGAGAGTATAAGTCCCATTCCTTTTTCTTTGTACAGTTTTTCTTTAAACAGAAAACTTCTTTCAAAACAAAACTTTCAAACTGTTCTCAAACAACGAAACCTCGCGTTTTTTAACAAAACAATCAACCATGTTTTATAAAATAAAACATGGGCCTCCTTTAAGGTATAAGTCCCAAGCCCTTTTGTAAATATACATTTACATAGCCATGAATAAACTCAATGGGCCTCTCCCCGAGTATAAGTCCCGAGCCTCGTGTACATAAACTGATCATCCTTGCAGGTATATTTCCTTCATAAACTCCATTATACACACACACCTTGTCATATATAACTGTTCATACTTGTTCATATTTGTTCATGTACTTGTTCATATTTGTTCGTACTTGTTCATATTTGTGATCATGTTATATATACTTGTTCAACTTAGTACAACACTAGGTTCGCCATAGCCTCCTATTGGGCTTCGTGTAAAGAATCTCCCTAGTTTAGGTTAGGACATATAGTATGGTTTCCCGGTGAAATCGCTCTAAGAGCTCAAACATACTATACCATGCCTCCTCTTGGGCTTCGTACAAACGACTTGTCCCTCCCATAGCCTCCTCTTGGGCTTACAATGCAAGGACCCTCGATTGTCCCTCCCATAGCCTCCTCTTGGGCTTACAATGCAAGGACCCTCGGATAGCCTCCTCTTGGGCTTCGTACAAGGACCCACAGGCTTCTTATAAGCATCCCCATAATCCAAAACAAATACCCTAGGAGATTATACATTTATCATCTCTATGATAGGAGTATCTCTTCTATATCATCACAATCAATCCATCAAATTTCTTTTTTGCCACAAGGCTGGCTAATCAATCAAACCTTTTGCCACAAGGCTGGCTGATTAATCAAAGTTTTTGCCACAAGGCTGGCTTATCAAAACTTTTGCACAAGGCTGGCTGATTAATCAAAACTTTTTGTCACAAGGCTGACTTATCAAAAGTTTTTGCCACAAGGCTGGCTAATCAAATTTGTTTTGCCACAAGGCTGGCTAAATAAAAATCATCTTTATCATTCTAAGCACCATAAGTGGCACAGCCCAGGTCTTATAATGAAAAGATTTCAAACAAAAACAAACAGATGTATGTGATGATATAGATTAGATACATCGAACATTGAGATGACATTTTTCTCTTATCCTTTGCTTCCACTAGCATAATTGGGAACTACGATTGCTCTGACTTTCTCAACATCCCTTTGAGAATACGTAGGCACAAGGTCGTATCCTTGGCGAGCAAAACTTCTCCCTCAAACCACTCAAACCTTAGCACCCGTAGACCTCAAGCTACAGATGCTTTGATTCCCTCTAAGGGATATGTATGCAGAAGATTGCGATGATCTTTGCGAGCATAATCAAACAAACACCTTAGGTCCCACCTATCTCACAAAAGAACCTCCCCAATAGCATAGAATGAAATACACAGACAAACATAACAAAGAAACCTATAGATCTCTCCCTTCGTTGGGTGCTAATACCTTCCCTTCGTATAACCAACCTTCTTACCCAAGATCTCTCCCCCCTTTTGCATTGCTTTTAATTTTGTGTTATTTGCTTTGCATATCTTTTAAGGTTATTGCAACTTTTTTCCTTTTCCTGCTTTGGAAACAATAAAAAGTTTGGTCGTGAAAAAAAAAAAACAAAATCACTTTCAAGAGCACTCGAGCCCAAAGAAGGCATCAGGTGTCTCATCCCGATTTTTTCACGCGACAGAAAAATGGCGACTCTGCTGGGGAGCGATTAACTTTTTATTGTTTCCAAAGAAAGGGTTAATTCTAATTGTTATGTTTTTCATTTAATTCTTGTTACATGTGTGGTTCTGTTACATCTGTGGTTCTGTTACAAGTGATACATTATGGACAAATCCTAACCCGGATTAAGTACACATAAGAATTAGGTGGAGGGTATAGTCATGTATGGCATACAAGGAGTTTAGTCCTTAAAAAGCTGGCATGAGAATCCTTCCGCTTAGTGGAGGTTCCTTGTTGGTAGTATATGTTTAGCAAGTTCAGTTGCGAAGACATTATTGCTTTCATTGAACTATAGAAGCTGAGTTGGCTGTAGAACCCATAACCCATCCTGGCCTTATTAGGTTGTGGCGCAGAAACTATTCAGGTGAAGACTTGGATTAGTTGTCATGCGGAGAGCCACACTCAGACGAGTTTTTCTTGAGAATATTGCTAGCTCACAAGTTCAGTTGTGCAAGCCGGTAATATCAAAAAGAAAAATGTAGATTCTGACGTATCAGTAGAACATGTTGTGCAGGTGATTAACCCCTAGTACTATCCCATGTTTGGTTCTCTGACCTCATGCTCGTGACGTTGGACCTTTGAACCTATGTGTACCATGTTTGAATTACCATGTTTGTAGTACCATGTTTGCGTTACCATGTTTGCATTATCATGTTTGCTTTACCATGTTTGTATATGTGGCATTCATGCATTCATACATTAATTAAAAAACCATCTTTTTCCATAAAAACATGATTTTTCCAAAAAAATTTAGAGAATTTTCTTTGCAAACATTATAGGATTAAGTTATGGAGTGGGTAAAAAGGCATACCAAGAAGTACGGTTTCAAAGCACCTAATATGGAAAGACTGAGAGAGTTAGCATCTTTTGTACAAGATCCTTCCGATTTTAGGAAAAGCCATGGAAAGCTTTTGCCTATCTTGAACACTCATGTTGATGAAGGACTTCTCAAAACTCTGGTTCAGTTCTATGATCCCGTCTACCGATGTTTCACCTTTCCAGATTATCAGTTGGTACCAACCTTGGAAGAATATGCCAATCTTTTGGGTATTCCTGTGTCTGACAAAATACCTTTCAATGGTTTTGAAGCCATTCCTAAATCACAAGTCATTGCATCAAGTATCCACTTGAAGAAATCTGAAGTAGAGAGCAATTGGACTACCAAAGGAAACCTTCCGGGTTTGACTGCGTAGTTTCTAATGAAGAAAGCCTTTGATTTCATCGAAACTGGTAGCATGATAGCTTTTGAAACTATACTAGCCTTGCTCATCTATGGGTTGGTTCTGTTTCCCAACGTCAACGACTTTGTTGATATCAGCGCCATAAAAATATTTCTGATTGGAAATCCTGTTCCGACTTTGCTTGGTGACATGTATTTCTCTATCCATCATAGGAATCGCCAAGGCGGTGGAATCGTTGTATGTTGTGCACCTCTGTTGTTCAAATGGATTGTTTCACACTTACCTAAGTCTCCTATTTTCACGGAAAACCGAGAAGGTTTGCGTTGGCCTCGAAGACTTATGTATCTTACTAATAATGATATTCATTGGTATACCTTGGCTCGCTGTGGGACAGAAACCATTAATAGTTGTGGAGATTTCGCCAACGTACCCCTCATTGGTACACAAGGAGGAATTAACTACAATCCGGTCTTAGCCCGACGACAACTCGGGTATGCAAATTCAGCTAAACCCATTGGTCTCGCAGTGGAATGCTACTTTTACCAAGAAGGGGAGGATCCTCAAGGGTTGAAAGCAAGAATGGTGAGAGCTTGGTACGACATCCGAAGGAAAGATAAAGGTGGGATAAGGAATTGCATTGCCACGGACGCCTACACCTGTTGGGTAAAGAAAAGAGCAAAGGAGTTTCAAATGCCTTATGATTATGAAAAGCCCATGTTCCCTATGGTATCTCAAATACCCAACATTCCCATTGGCACTACGGAAGAATACCAGGAGACTCTAGCCAAGATGAGGTTAGAAAAAGACGCTTGGGAAGACAAGTTTCGTAAGACTGATGTGGAAAACAGAAGGTTGAAGAGGCGAGTGAAAGATCACGAAGAAACCCTCTACTGTCAAGATGGATGGCTCATGAGTAAAGATGAGAAGATTTGTCGGAAAGACGCTGCAATCAGGAGGTACATCAAAGAAAGCAAGAAAAATCTTGAAGGTTCAACAAGCAACGCTCCAATTCCTGACGACTGGAAGAATGTTGTTGACAAGCTAAGGACCGAAAAGGCCGAGTTGAAAGCTTACTATGGGAAAGAAATCATGAAGCCCAAGCTGCATAACGCATTTGATTCTTCATCTGATGAGGATGCCTAGGATTGTTTAGCTTTTATTTATCATTTGCTTCTGTAGGAGCTACGCTCCAATGTTGTAGCATTTTCCCATTATTTCAATAAAATAACAGTTGTGTACAAATGTTTGCGAGAAAATAATCTTTAAAATATTTGGAAAAATCATAAAAAAAAAAATATTTGCATACATCATTCTGCATATCGAGCCTGTTGTCTAGAGTCTTATCTTTTGGATTTTCCTTCATTAGATCGTCAAGCTATCGCGCCTCAAAGTTTCTCAACTCGTTCAAGCAAAAGAAGAGTGATGGAAAACTCTGAACAAGAGAATATTGAGCTCCGTGGTACAGTGACCACCCTCCAAGAAAAGTTGGAAAGTCTCACTACTCTGGTTGACTCCTTAATGGCCGCGCAGAATCAGCCACCACCCGTCAGTCAAGCAACAGTGATATCTGAGATCACTACTCCAGTCTCTACAGTTGCATTCAGCATTCCATCTTTCTCCATGCAAGAAGGTTGGAGCACGCCTTTTAGCTTCGGTACAGGTTTTCGCCATAATTTCTCTGGGATTCCAACATCCACAACTGAAGTGCCTGCTGCACAAAGTTCAGTGTTCACTCCAAATCAAGGGGTAACCTTTTCTCAAGTCACTATGTCGGTTTCTCAACCCATTATGACGGTTGCTACTCCTATGGTTCACACTGTTCCTTACGGAGACAATGAGATTTATCACGATCAAGGTGATAGCATAAATCAGCGTAACGGCGTGGAAGATCTCCAAGAACAGTTCAACAAGATACAACTGGAAGTTAAGGCTATTCGTGGGAAAGACCTGTTTGGGAAAAATGCCCAGGAGCTCTGCTTTGTTCCCAGTGTACAAATACCAGCTAAATTCAAGGTCCCAGACTTTGAGAAGTACAAAGGTAGTTCTTGTCCGCAAAGTCATCTTGTGATGTATGCTAGGAAGATGTCTACTTATGCAGATAATCATCAGTTGCTCATCCACTACTTTCAAGACAGTTTGACTGGTGCCGCACTGAAGTGGTACACAGGATTGGATAGCACTAACATTCGAACTTTCAACGACTTAGACGAGGCCTTTGTCCGACAATACAAATACAACTCGGATATGGTTCCAGACAGAGATCAACTCCGATCTATGGCTCAAAAAGACCATGAAGCTTTCAAAGAATATGCCCAACGATGGAGAGAAACTGCTGCTCAAATTAATCCACCGTTAAAAGAGAAAGAGATGACAAAGATCTTCTTGAATACTCCTGGCCTGTTTTATTATGAACGCATGATTGCTAGCGCTCCGAGTGATTTCACCGAAATGGTAAACATGGGGATGCGTCTAGAAGAAGGAGTCCGAACCGGACGTCTAACTAAAGAAGGTGGATCTTCAAGCGGAACCAAAAAGTTCGGAAGTGGTTTCCAAAAGAAGAAAGAACAAAGTGTTGACATGGTATCCCAAGGGAGGCCAAGAGGAAATGTCAATCGTCAACAACAGGTAGCTGCTATCGCGCCAGTCATTAATACAACACCGAATCTTGGATTTACCCCGCAGTTTCAACAACAACAGCCTCGACAACAGGCTCAATAGTTCAACAATAATCAGAATCGTGTACAAAGAGCTCCACAGTTTGATCCGATTCCAATGACCTACACAGAGTTATACCCTGCTTTGATTGAAAGAGGTCTTGTTCAAACTAAAGCACCACCACCAGTACCTGAGAAACTCCCATGGTGGTACAAAGCTGAGGTCTCATGCCCTTATCATCAAGGAGCAACTGGCCATGATCTTGAGCATTGCATAGCTTTGAAATATGAAGTTCAGAGGTTGGTTAGATCTAATCTCCTCTCTTTCAGAAATTTGAATCCAAATGTGCAAGCAAATCCGCTGCCCAATCATGGAAGGCATGTTGTAAACATGGTGTATGGATGTCTTGGTCCATACCGAATCTATGACATTAATTTCTCAAGAGCAGATTTGGTACAAATGCACGCTACTCTCTGTCAAAGGCGGGATTTTCGCCAACATCACTATGGTTCCTGTAGCATATGTTGTATAGTCCTCATGGATGTTCGACTGTGAGAAGAGATCTTCAAGTTTTCCTAGATGATGGTACTATTCAAATCTTCAGAAATAGGAATGAAGATGAAGTTAACATGATAGGATGTTATCCACATGAGCATTTAGTCTCAGATATCAACTCGGAAATGCCTAAAGTTAACGTCATCATTCCTCATTTCAACATGCCTGAGCGCATAGAAGTTACATACAACAAACCAAGGGTTCCTATTGCTCCTTTGATCATTTGTCTACCTGGACCTGTTCCTTATGACTCTGACAAGGCAGTTCCATACAACTACAATGCAACAATGATAAAGAATGGACAAGAAGTTCCTTTACCTACTATTTCATCTGTCGTGAATATCGCCGATGTGATTCGAGTAACAAGAAGTGGACGTGTGTACACTCCATTGCCTCAAAAGCAGCCTATTGCTCCTGCAACCAGGCAAAATCCTATTGATATACCGGTAAGGAATCCTGAGGAAACTCCTGTCAGTAATACAAACACTGATGTTGGTCAATCCAGTGGAACCAATGTCAATCCTGACTTTGATGAAATTTTGAAGCTTATAAAAAGAAGCGAATACAAAATTGTGGATCAGCTTATGCAGACTCCTTCAAAAACCTCAATACTTTCGTTGCTTTTAAACTCTGAAGTTCATAGGGAAGCCCTGATGAGAGTATTAGATCAAGCTTTTGTGGATCATGATGTGACTGTTGACCATTTTGATGGGATAATAGCCAACATAACAGCTTGCAACAATTTAAGCTTCTGTGATGAAGAACTCCCCGAGGAGGGTAGAAATCACAACCTTGCTCTGCACATTTCTATGAACTATCAGTCAGACTCTTTGTCCAACGTATTGGTAGACACTGGATCTTCCTTAAATGTGATGCCAAAGACGACTCTTGCTCGCTTATCTTACCAAGGAATGCCTATGAAGTTCAGTGGTGTAGTAGTCAAAGCATTTGATGGATCGCGAAAATCTGTTATCGGCGAAGTCAACCTTCCCATGACAATTGGTCCACATACATTTCAAATCACCTTCCAGGTCATGGACATACAAGCTGCTTATAGCTGTCTATTAGGATGACCATGGATCCATGAAGCAGGGGCAGTAACTTCTACGCTCCATCAAAAGTTAAAATTTGTAACAAATGGAAAATTGGTAACAATAAGTGGGGAGCAAGCCTTGATGGTGAGCCATTTATCCAATTTCTCTTTCATAAGTGTTGATAATGTGGAAGGAACGCAATTCCAAGGTCTCTCTTTAGAAGACGAATCTTCCAAAAAGAAAGCATCAATCTCTTCATACAAAGAGGTAGTGAAAGTAATAAAAGATGGAACTACCACTGGCTGGGGGCAAGTTGTGATCCCTACCAAGAATGAAACCAGAGCAGGACTTGGATGTTCACCGATGTTCTCAAACTGCACCAAGAAGGATGAAACCCTTCGTCCAATCAAAGAAATGTTCCTTAGTGGAGGGTTCCTTAACCCGATTCCTCAAGAGGTTAATATTCTTATCGAAGAGTGTTATGAAGAAGGTCTCTCCGATTCTGAAGAAGAATGGAAATGTTATCTCAATGACTCGGGATACATATCTCAGGAAGAACCGTATGCACCGTTCTATCCTCCTTCAGAGAAATCCAAAGGCAAAGAAACTCCGCCTGTTCCTGCAGAGTTCTAGGACACCTTGGGAGAACCAAGTGGCAAGTTTGATTATATGGTGAAGTATACTACACCTGGATGTTCAAAGATTTCGATTGAAGACATCCAACCAATTGGATGAGGAGATCCCTTTGAATATAAAAGTCAACCATAAGAGGCTTACAAATACTCTCAACTTTCACAGCAGCCTGAAATTACTAAAGATTTTAGCTTCAACGCATCTACCAAAGTTGATAACTCTGAAGACGATTATTATCACATAAATGCCATTTTTGAAGATGAAGGGGAAGATGACCCCGCAGTTGACTTGGTGTCTCTGACAACGAGTCTCTTCATCCTGAAGATTGGGAATTACATCCTGAAGATCCTGAAGATTGTGACTCATCTTATGCTCTTCAAGAAGTAGAAAGAGACCGTCTCAACTCTACAAAGAACAAGGGTGACAAACTAGGACCTTCAAATCCTGCTCGACCAGCGGTCAATGTCATCACTGAAGAAGATTCTGAGAAAAATTTTCCTGAATACATAATGCACAGAGGAGTTCGTTGCTACTAGAAAGCTGTCGACGTTCCGAATGTTGTTCGCCGCTCAAAGTAATCACTTCGCTGTTATTTTGACCTCCTGCCTGGCCAAAGTAGAGAGATGTTTTATAGGGCTTTGCTTTTAAATGCTTTTTCTGCCCAAATAAGTTTGTGTATAGGGCTTTGTTTTAAAAAGTTTCCCTCTTTGTCCTGCCCAAGACAAATGAGTTTGTGTTTAGGGCTTTGTTTAAAAAATGACTCATAAATAAAGTGTCATTTTGAATTCCCTACACTATGTGTTTTATTTTTGGCTTTTTTCTGGAAATGGTAATCCTAAAAAACCAAAAAAAAAACTTTTCAAAAGTCTGCATACACTCTTGCATTCACAATTTTTCTGAAACAAGCATAAATCATATGTGCAGATTTACTATTGATAAACCCATTGAATGCAATAACCCTATGCCCTCTCCCAACTTTGAGTTTCATGTGTTCGAAGCCGAAGAAGAGGAAGAAGAAGAGATCCCGGACGAGATCTCTCGATTACTTAAGCACGGGGAAAGAGCCATTCTGCCTCACAAAGAGCCTTTAGAAAGAATCAACTTGGGTTCTGAAGAAGACAAAAAAGAAGTGACCATTGGTTCGTTGCTTGATACTGATATCAAGAGTAAGCTGATAGATCTTCTCAAAGAATATGTTGACGTGTTTGCCTGGTCCTACCAAGACATGCCTGGGTTGGATACCAATATTGTTCAGCATTACTTGCCATTAAAGCCAGAATGTCCGCCAGTTAAGCAGAAATTGCGAAGGACTCACCCTGATATGGCTAACAAAATCAAAATGGAAGTTCAAAAGCAACTCGACGCAGGTTTTCTTGTTACCTCTGAGTATCCTCAATGGTTGGCCAATATAGTGCCAGTTCCGAAGAAAGATGGCAAAGTCAGAATGTGTGTTGACTACCGCGACTTAAACAAAGCCAGTCCAAAAGATGACTTTCCATTACCGCATATCGACATGCTGGTCGATAACACCGCTAAGTTCAACGTCTTTTCCTTCATGGACGGGTTCTCCGGTTATAATCAAATCAAGTTGGCTCCCGAAGACATGGAGAAGACATCTTTCATCACCCCATGGGGTACCTTTTGCTACAAAGTGATGCCGTTTGGATTAAAGAATGCAGGCGCAACTTACCAAAGGGCAATGACTACTCTCTTTCATGACATGATGCATAAAGAAATTGAAGTTTATGTGGACGACATGATAGCCAAGTCCAGCACAGAAGAAGAACATATTAAATACCTTTTGAAGTTGTTTCAACGACTAAGGAAATATCAGCTTCGCTTGAATCCTAACAAATGTACTTTTGGGGTAAGATCTGGAAAACTCTTAGGTTTCATTGTCAGCCAAAGAGGTATTGAAGTAGATCCCGACAAAGTCAGAGCTATTCAAGAGATGCCTGCACCAAAAACTGAAAAGCAAGTAAGAGGATTTCTTGGACGATTGAATTATATCTCCGGGTTTATCTCTCAAATGACTGCTACTTGTGGGCCAATTTTCAAGTTTCTCCGCAGAGATCAAGGGGTTGTATGGACTGAAGATTGCCAGAAAGCGTTTGACAGTATCAAGGAATACCTGTTAGAACCACCAATATTGATTCCTCCAGTTGAAGGAAGACCATTAATCATGTACCTTACCGTGTTGGAAGAATCCATGGGTTGTGTGCTTGGACAACAAGATGAAACCGGTAAGAAGGAGCATGCCATCTATTACCTGGGTAAGAAATTCACAGATTGTGAGTCTCGTTACTCCATGCTCGAAAAAACATGTTGTGCTTTGGCTTGGGCTTCAAAACGTCTCCGCCAATACATGATCAACAATACTACTTGGTTAATCTCCAAAATGGATCCAATCAAGTATGTCTTTCAAAAACCTGCCTTAACAGGAAGGATTGCCCGATGGCAAATGCTGTTATCTGAGTATGACATCGAGTACCGTGCTCAAAAAGCAGTCAAAGGAAGCATTCTCGCCGATCACTTGGCACATCAGCCAATTAATGAATATCAATCTCTCAAGCTTGACTTTCCTGACGAAGATGTCATGTACTTGAAGATGAAAGATTGTGACGAACCGTTACCCGAAGAAGGTCCTGACCCTGGATCAAGGTGGGGCCTAATTTTCGATGGAGCAGTTAACGCTTTTGGCAATGGAATTGGGGAAGTCATCATCACTCCCAAGGGTACTCATATCCCATTCTCTGCCAGATTGCTATTCGATTGCACCAACAATGTCGCAGAATATGAAGCTTGTATCATGGGTCTCGAAGAAGCCATTGACCTAAGGATCAAGATCCTCGACATATATGGAGATTCAGCTCTCGTGATCAACCAAATCAAAAACAAGTGGGAAACGTATCACCCTGTCTTGATTCCTTACAGAGATTATGCAAGACATCTGTTGACTTTCTTCAACAAGGTTAAATTGCATCATATACCTCGAGATCAGAATCGAATGGCAGACGCCTTGGCTACTCTATATTCCATGTTCAAAGTCAATCATCGGAATGATATGCCTAAAGTCAGAATTATGCGCCTTGAAAGGCCCGCCTATGTGTTTGCAACTGAAGCAGTCATCGATGATAAACCGTGGTTCCACGACATCAAACGCTTTCTTCAAACTCAAGAGTACCCACTTGGGGCATCAAACAAAGATAAGAAAACTCTAAGGAGACTTTCTGGCAGTTTCTTCCTGAACGGAGATGTTCTATACAAAAGAAACTTCGACATGGTTTTGCTCAGATGCGTGGACAGACACGAAGCAGACATGTTAATGCATGAAGTGCATGAAGGGTCCTTTGGAACTCATTCAAATGGGCATGCAATGTCCAAGAAGATCTTAAGAGCAGGATACTATTGGTTGACAATGGAATCTGACTGTTATAAACACGTGAAGAGATGTCACAAGTGCCAGATCTACGCAGATAAGATCCATGTGCCACCGACTCTACTCAACGTTCTCTCATCTCCACGGCCTTTTTCCATGTGGGGTATCGACATGATTGGAATGATCGAACCGAAAGCTTCAAACGGTCATCGTTTCATCTTGGTGGAAATTGATTACTTCACCAAATGGGTCGAAGCAGCATCTTACACCAACGTTACAAGACAAGTGGTTGTGAGGTTCATCAAGAACAACGTCATTTGCCGATATGGTGTTCCAAGCAAGATCATTACTGATAATGGTTCAAACTTGAACAACAAAATGATGAAAGAATTGTGTGAGGAATTCAAGATTGAGCATCATAACTCTTCTCCTTACAGACCAAAAATGAATGGCGCCGTCGAAGCTGCCAACAAGAACATTAAGAAGATCGTCCAGAAAATGGTCGTCACTTACAAAGACTGGCACGAAATGCTGCCGTTTGCTTTGCATGGGTACCATACTTCAGTGCGTACATCAACGGGGGCAACCCCTTTCTCTCTAGTATACGGCATGAAAGTTGTGCTCCCCGTAGAAGTTGAAATCCCATCAATGAAAGTCCTCATGGAGACTAAGTTATCAGAGGCAGAATGGTGTCAAAGCAGATACGATCAGTTGAACTTAATCGAAGAAAAACGTATGACTGCTCTATGCCATGGACAGTTATACCAAGCAAGGATGAAACAAGCCTTCAACAAAAAGGTTCGACCTCGTGAATTTCATGAAGGCGACCTCGTGCTTAAAAAGATCTTGTCTTTTCAACCAGATTCTAGGGGCAAATGGTCTCCTAATTACGAAGGCCCGTATGTTGTCAAAAGAACATTTTCTGGCGGTGCCATGACTCTTGTAACCATGGATGGTGATGAACTCCCACACATCCTGTGAATGCTGATGCAGTCAAGAAATACTTTGTCTAAAAAAGACAAAAGAACAGCTCGGTAAGTCGAAAACCCGCAAAGGGCGACTTAGGCAAAAATGAGCGTCTCGGTGGACTGAAAACCCGAAAGGCCGGTCCAGGCAAAAATTAGAGACAATAAACAGAAAAAATTCATCCTGGTAGATTGAAAACCTGAAAGGGAAATCTAGGCAAAAATTAAGGATTTATGACAAAGTAACTACATCAGTCCGTACTTCGTCACCTAAAGAGTCTTTTTCATCAAAGGATCTTCGATCAAATCATCACCAACCTGAAGCAACAAGCACAATTGGAACTCAAAGTTGTTAGGGGGAATAGTGGTTATTGCCTTCAATGTAGCCTTTTCCGCATATTTACCATTTCCAACTTTTGTAAATACTCCATGGAATCACGCCTTTAGCTGATTACCATCCTATTAAATAAATTTGAGCCTTGTGCCCATTTGTTTGCAATCCTTGATTTATTGTAGCTTGCAAAATGACGCTTTAATTGTGTTATTCACTTTTGAAAGAAAAAAAGAAAAAATAAGTTTTAAATGAATTTACTTTTCCTTTCTTTTCAAAATAAAAGCGAAACTTTCCTTTGAGTTGTGAACAACAGAAGGACCATCAACAGCTATCTCCATAGGATGAACCAAAGATTATCCTTCAGAACTGTTCTTTTCCTCAAAAGAGATTATGAGACAACGGTATTCTTATCCCAGGAAAGAATTCCTAAGCCAATCGCCCCTCGCGGTAGGGAAGTTCTTTTATCCTCAGTAAAGAAGTTCTTCCATCTCAATAAGAAAAGATGCTTATCTTCCCCAGAGAAGTCTAAAGCATGCAACACCATTCATCACCTGTGTTATCTACACCGTGTTGAAGAACATTTGCCGAGTATCCGGTTGTATTGCGACATCGGTCCTTCTCCAGTATACACTTCTTTGTCTGTCAGTTTCGTCAGCATGCATACGACGTTCATGACATTCATCATTCATACATATTTGCATCATTTATGCATTCTTGCATTTTTTAATGTTTGCTTAGAAATCACTTGTTTAAGATGTATCTATCTCCAAAAGAAACAGGTATGGGCGTGTCATTTCTCCAGTAGGTTGTCACCCATAAGCAGAAAGAACATCTTCTTTCTCCAGTTCCCCACTGAGATCATTCCTCGTGGAAGAAGGTTGCTTTAGTTTCTCCTCTCAAAACGAAGGAGAAAATCCCCATTTGAGTCCATTCCTCATTGGGTACAAAGTCTTGTTTGACTGTTTCTTTCCAATTCATTCATGGATAGAACCCTGTCTTTACCAGAGATTCAAATTCTGATTCCCCAAATAGATTCGTGAAAAATAGACAATAAGCAATAGCCTCATCATCCGAGCAGCTTATGTCTCTTTCAAAAGATTTTTCCTCTCTAGGAAGTCAATCATGAAGACCATGTGACAATCAGGGCCTTATTACTGTTCACAAGGCTAAATAACCAGTAATTTCCCTAGCAAAGTCTCCAGAATCATTTTATCACTTGGCTGATAATTGATCATGTCTTCAAAACCGCTATCACGAGGTTGGTAGTCGGTAACCTTTTGTTCTGGTTATATTACTTTATCATGTCTATCACAACGCTGATAGTCGGTAATATTAACCAAACCTTTGAAACTCTTTTTACCATGTCAAGTCTATCACCATGCTGATAGTCGGTAATACAGTTTCATACCTTTCACCTTCGCATTATTTAACAA
Organism: Vicia villosa; assembly: GCF_029867415.1. Classification (NCBI taxonomy): domain Eukaryota; kingdom Viridiplantae; phylum Streptophyta; class Magnoliopsida; order Fabales; family Fabaceae; genus Vicia; species Vicia villosa. The sequence continues at coordinate 190,936,422 of NC_081180.1, forward strand.
GTCTATCCCTGTGCTGATAGTCGGTAATGTCGATAGGTAAGCTTTTCTTACAAAGCTATCATTCCCCGGCGAAGCACACACTTGCTTTCCCGAAAAGAAAAAACGGATTCTCTTCCTTAAACGGATTGAGACATCCTTCCCGATCTCTTGTCCCCAGTGGAGTCAGTTCTTGATATCCCCTCGGTAAAGATATCTTTGCATCATTCGCAATTTTGGTATCTTAGGTCCAAAATTTGCGTCTTCTGATATTTAAGTCTCTTCCACCCTATCAAAACGAAGATTTTCAATCTTCATATTTCAGGTTGAAGAAACTTAAATAGGGGCATCTGTCATACCCCAATTTTTTACCTAAGATACCACCTCATATCATCTGTACATGCATCATTTGCACCTCTAACAAACTGCATAGCTTGTGTTTGCTACTTGTGCTCAGCAGGGTATAATCAAGAAATCACTCATCAGTACAAGCAACAACCAATTAGGGTTTTGTTCTCCCTTCATCTCAAATGAACTACCTTCATCAACAATCAACATTTGGTCCTCAAAGATTCATTTCAACAAGCTCAAAGGCTTTGAATCAACCAAATTAGGGTTTTGACTGAAGACAGCATACTCCTGACTTTTGCTCAGAATTTGACCTAATAGCTTGGGACATGAACTCAAGACCCCAAGTGCATCATCTTGACCTAATCTATTGGCTCAAGACATTTCCCACACAAGGATTGATCAACAGTGAAATTTCAAGTCATCAGACTAGGGTTTTGAACTATCAGGGACTGAAATCAGGGATCACATTTGGGAAACCCTAAAAGGCTCCAGGGCATCCATCAAAATGTTCAATCATCTTCAAATAATCCCTATGACAATATCCAATGGAAATTGTATCTCAATTCAAGATCCACAGTCATCAATTTCATCTGGTCGACAATTAGGGTTTTTGACCTAATTCATCTGAACAACTGACTTTCTAATCAGGACATGGTGCCACAACTTAAACCATGGCTCAAGGTCCTCCAATAACTCAATTTGATCCATTCATACCATTCATTTTGTGAGGATAGCTTGGTTCATTTGAAATCTCCAAAAACGCGATTCACTTGAAAAAGTCTACTGTACAAGATCACCATTGACTTTTTGGAAATTTTGGTCAACCATGACTTTTGATGTTTTAAATCATCAATATATGATATTTGAAGTCATTTGATCAAGGAAAATCAAGAAAATCAATCAAGAATCAAAAAGTCAAAAGTTTGACTTTTCATACTTAGAAAAATTTCTAAGTGTTTTCAATGGTTTTTTCCAAACTTTGGAAGGGAATATCTCAAAATTTCACCTACAAACTGAAAAAAACTTCCAGCATGAAAGTTGTAGATTTTGATCCAATGAACAACTTTGTCACATATAATTTTTTTCCATAAGATCAACCATTTAAGAGATATGGAGCTTCAAAGTTGGTATCTTTTGAAAAATTCACTTAAAACCTCATTTTCTTCAAAGTTCATGGATCTTTGTCACCCTTTTCCTTAAAGATCTTGAAGAAACTTTCAACTAGGGTTTTGAAGTACATAACAAGAGCTTTCCAAAATGTCCAAGAGCATGAAAAAATATGGAGCATAGCTATGGTTTTGAATTTTGCCATTAGTGATCATTTCACTTGAAATTTCAAGTCATTTTTCACAAAGTTATGAACTATTTTACCTTATAATGCAAGCAATGACATAAACAAGCAATAATTGGAAGATATTTCTGGTTTGTGATCAGAATAGAAAGAGATAAGAAGCTTGGAAGATTTTAACCATGGTTAGTCATTTTAACCATTTGCATTTAATGTAAAAGATTCCATTCTATCTCTTAATGCCAAATCACCAAAGAAAGATCAACTTGTATAGTCTTGCATTCAGAACTTTTTGCCTATAAATAGAGGTCATTTCCTCATTCAAAATCACACCAAAACCTCACAAAGCATAGGTTTTCTCTTTCTTTCTTGAATTGCAAGTTTCTTAAGTTTCAAAGAGGTAGAAATCTCAACCTCTAAACCATTGAAGTTCTAGCCAAGATGGTGGTTCCAACAACTCATAAACATCATATGGGATGTTTTTGATCCCCTCATACACCCCAAAAACACCTAAACCTCAAAATCACTACCTCACTTCCATATATGCACATAATAAGCCTTATCATGCCAATTTTCATTCTAGCTTATTTTTGTCCAAGCTAATCATCCAAACACATTCCATATACCATATATGAACTATCCCAATCATCATCCATGACCTGTAACACCAGAATCTTCAAATTCGATTCATACTCCAAGGCTCTGCAGATCGGGTTCCATGGCTTTGCTCAGGTGAATTCAGATTGTTCCAAGCATCCAGACACCTTCCATAAGGTCAATTGAAGCTGTCCAGATCATCAAACAACAACTGGAACTTCTCATTTGCAGAATTCGATTCTCAGTTTTGCCATTTTTAAGGTAAGTGCTCTTGAACTTCAAACTCCATGAACCATGCATCATAAATGAAAAATTGAGTTGCCATCTTGTTTCTGCACTATCACTGATCATTAACCTTCAATCAATTTCACAATTCATCAATCATACACGATTTCACATTGATTTGTCATATTAGGGTTCTTCGTGTTCATCACAAAATTGATCACCTTAGAGCAAAAATAAATGAAATTAAAGATCACCATCATGTTCCTTATGAAAAACCGAGTGAGATAGACTATCTACTCGATCAAAACAATCTAGTTTCAAAGATTTTCAAAATCAAATGGGGATGGTGTTCTTGGCGCTTTTTTTTGTTCATAAAATTCAAATTCTTGTTTTTTAATATAATTAAATGGACGCGTATGTATTACAAGCCACAAGCGTAGCTCAGTTGGCTTTTGTTTTCAGAAGCAACCTCCAAGTCACGAGTTCAACACTCATAGGGACCAAAACCTCTTTTTTATCACTTATTTTCTTCATTTTTCTTAACAACTTCACTTAAATAATTAACCAATCAAATTAATTCGTTTTCACTTCATTTTTTGTACACTTGTCATTTAATGTATATATTTTATGAATATCCAAAAAAATCACAAAAAAAATATTTATTTGGTGTGTTTTTAATAAGTTTAAAATGACTTGTTTTTAAATGTTTTTAATACTTTAAAAAATAGTTTTTTCACTTGATTTTCAAAACTTAATCACTTGTAAATATTTTGTGATCAAACCCTAATCACTTAGGTCTTAATTAGGCATAAGCTTTGTCTTTATCTTAATTAAGTTGACTTTTGTCAAAACTTTCAAACTGTTTTCAACAAACGATCAAAGTTTTTCAAAACAATAAACCATTTCTTCTTGGTTTTCTTTTCAAAAAAAAAACTCTTGATCAAATCTTTTTGGATTGATCAATTGATTTTCAAAACAACTGGGCCTCTCGAATATTAGAGAGTATAAGTCCCGTTCCTTTTTCTTTGTAGAGTTTTTCTTTAAACAGAAAACTTCTTTCAAAACAAAACTTTCAAACTGTTCTCAAACGACGAAACCTCGCGTTTTTTAACAAAACAATCAACCATGTTTTATAAAATAAAACATGGGCCTCCTTTAAGGTATAAGTCCCAAGCCCTTTTGTAAATATACATTTACATAGCCATGAATAAACTCAATGGGCCTCTCCCCGAGTATAAGTCCCGAGCCTCGTGTACATAAACTGATCATCCTTGCAGGTATATTTCCTTCATAAACTCCGTTGTACCCACACACCTTGTCATATATAATTGTTCATACTTGTTCATATTTGTTCATGTACTTGTTCATATTTGTTCGTACTTGTTCATATTTGTGATCATGTTATATATACTTGTTCAACTTAGTACAACACTAGGTTCCCCATAGCCTCCTATTGGGCTTCGTGCAAAGAATCTCCCTAGTTTAGGTTAGGACATATAGTATGGTTTCCCGGTGAAATCGCTCTAAGAGCTCAAACCAACTATACCATGTCTCCTCTTGGGCTTCGTACAAACGACTTGTCCCTCCCGTAGCCTCCTCTTGGGCTTACAATGCAAGGTCCCTCGATTGTCCCTCCCATAGCCTCCTCTTGGGCTTACAATGCAAGGACCCTCGATTGTCCCTCCCATAGCCTCCTCTTGGGCTTACAATGCAAGGACCCTCGGATAGCCTCCTCTTGGGCTTCGTACAAGGACCCACGGGCTTCTTATAAGCATCCCCATAATCCAAAACAAATACCCTAGGAGGTTAGACATTTATCATCTCTATGATAGGAGTATCTCTTCTATATCATCACAATCAATCAATCAAATTTCTTTTTTGCCATAAGGCTGGCTAATCAATCAAACCTTTTGCCACAAGGCTGGCTGATTAATCAAAGTTTTTGCCACAAGGCTGGCTTATCAAACCTTTTGCCACAAGGCTGGCTGATTAATCAAAACTTTTTGTCACAAGGCTGACTTATCAAAAGTTTTTGCCACAAGGCTTGCTAATCAAACTTGTTTTGCCACAAGGCTGGCTAAACAAAAATCATCTTTATCATTCTAAGCACCATAAGTGGCACAGCCCAGGTCTTATAATGAAAAGATTTCAAACAAAAACAAACAGATGTATGTGATGATATATATTAGATACATCGAACATTGAGATGACATTTGTCTCTTATCCTTTGCTTCCACTAGCATAAGTGGGAACTACGATTGCTCTGACCTTCTCAACATCCCTTTAAGAATACGTAGGCACAAGGTCGTATCCTTGGCGAGCAAAACTTCTCCCTCAAACCACTCAAACCTTAGCACCCGTAGACCTCGAGCTACAGATGCTCTGATTCCCTCTAAGGGATATGTTTGCAGAAGATTGCGATGATCTTTGCGAGCATAATCAAACCAACACCTTAGGTCCCACCTATCTCACAAAAGAACCTCCCCAATAGCATAGAATGAAATACACAGACAAACATAACAAAGAAACCTGTAGAGTACTATAGATACGTTGGGTGCTAATACCTTCCATTCGTATAACCAACCCTCTTACCCAAGATCTCTCCCCCCTTTTGCATTGCTTTTAATTTTGTGTTATTTGCTTTGCATATCTTTTAAGGTTATTGCAACTTTTTTCCTTTTCCTGTTTTGGAAACAATAAAAAGTTTGGTCGTGACAAAAAACAAAATCATTTTCTTGAGCACTCGAGCCCAAAGAAGGCATCAGGTGTCTCATCCCGATTTTTTCACGCGACAACAGTATATAGGAATGTTACTCTCATATATCTGATAGTCTTCTAGCTGACTTTTCATCCAGAGCATCTGTGTACTACATCCAGCAGCAGCTACATATTCTGCTTCTGTTGTAGAGAGTGCAATTGTTGCTTGCTTCTTGCTATACCAGGAGATCAGGTTACTTCCCAGAAACTGACAGCTTCCAGAATTACTTTTCCTTTCAACTCTATCTCCAGCGTAATCAGCATCACAATATCCTATTAAGTTGTATTCTTCAGATCTTTTGTAGACTAAACCAACATTAGTAGTACCTTTCAAATGCCTAAGAATTCTCTTAACAGCAGTTAAGTGAGATTCTCTAGGATCTGATTGGAATCTAGCGCACAAGCAAACACTGAATAAAATATCAGGTCTCAAAGTAGTCAGATAGAGAAGAGATCCTATCATACCTCTGTAGATCTTCTGATCTACCTTCTTGCTTACCTCATCCTTACCTAAAACGCGAGTTGGATGCATTGGAGTTTTTGCTTCTTTACTTTCAGATAGTCTGAACTTCTTCAGAAGTTCTTTGACATACTTAATCTGATGAACATAGGCTCCTTCAAAAGTTTGGTTGATCTAAATGCCTAGGAAATATTTGAGTTCTCCCATCATGCTCATCTCAAATTCTGCCTGCATAGACTTAGCAAATTCCTTTCCAAGTGTAGCGTTAGATGTTCCAAAAATAATATCATCAACATAAATTTGACAAATTAAAATATCTTTTTTACAGGTTTTACAGAAGAGAGTTGTGTATATTTTTCCTCTTGTGAAACCATTATCCAGAAGGAAAGAACTTAATCTTTCATACCAAGCTCTGGGAGCTTGCTTCAAACCATATAATGATTTCTTTAGTTTAAAAACATGTTCTGGAGACTTAGAGTCTTCCAAACCAGGAGGTTGGTGAACATAGACTTTTTCATCTATATAACCATTTAAAAAGGCACTCTTAACATCCATCTGATAAAGTGTGATGTTATTCTGAGTGGAAAAAGAAATTAACAATCTAATAGATTCTAACCTGGCCACTAGTGCAAAGGTTTCAGTGTAGTCAATACCTTCTTGCTAACTATAGCCCTGAGCAACCAGTCTGGCTTTGTTTCTAATCATTTGACCTTTCTCATTCAGCTAGTTTCTGAATACCCATTTTGTTCCAATAATATTGAATCCTTTAGGTCTTCGAACCAGATCCCAAACATCATTCCTTGTAAACTGATTTAACTCTTCTTGCATAGCAATAATCCAGTCAGCATCTTCAAGAGCTTTATCAACAGAAGTTGGCTCAATCAAAGATACTAAACCAAATTGACATTCTGCTTTGTTCTTTAGAAATGATCTTGTTCTGATGGGATCATCTTTCTTTCCAATTATAGCATCTTCTGGATGAGCAGAGTTTATTCTTGAAGATCTTCTGAGTGTTGGCTCTTCAGATATTCTGAGATTCTCTAAAGAAGCTGCAACTTGATCTTCTGACACTTCCTTTCCTCTGGGCTCTTCATGATCTGAGTTAGAGATGTCTATATTTGCAAAATTCTCATTCTGCTTTGGCTTTTCAATGCCAAGCTTATCATTAAATCTGATATTGATTGATTCCTCAACTATCAGAGTTTTAGTATTGTATACTCTATAGCCCTTAGAGCGTTCAGAATATCCAAGAAGGAAACACTTCTGAGCTTTGGAATCAATCTTTTTCAGATGATCCTTAGTATTCAGAATATAACAAACACATCCAAATGGATGGAAATATGAAATGTTGGGTTTTCTGTTCTTCCATAATTCATAAGGAGACTTATTGAGAATAGGCCTGGAGATTCTATTCTGAATATAACATGTTGTGTTAATTGCTTCTACCTAGAAATGCTTAGCCATATTAGTCTCATTGATCATGGTTCTGGCCATTTCTTGGAGAGTCTTATTCTTTCGTTCTACAACTCCATTTTTGTTGTGGAGTTCTAGGACAAGAGAAATCATGGGCAATACCATGTTCTTTGAACTAAATTTCATATAATTTGGTCTCAAATTCACAACCATGATCACTTCTGACTTTACCCATGTCCATCTGATGTGACTCATCCTTGTGTTTTAAGAACTTTACCCATGTCCATCTGATGTAGTCATCTACAATGACCAATCCAAATTTCTTGCCTCTGATTGATGTTGTTTTGACTGGGCCAAACAGATCAATGTGCAGAAGTTCTAAAGGCCTAGAAGAGGAAACAACATTTTTAGACATAAACGCAGGTTTTGAAAACTTCCCTTTCGGACATGCTTCACAAAGAGCATATGATTTATATTTCAGATTGGGGAGTCCTCTGACCAGATTGAGTTTGTTAATTTTCTCATACTAACATGCCCCAAACTTCTGCGCCACACCCACTACTCTTCATTAACAGACAGAAGGCAAGTAACTTGTTCGTTCTTAAGATCTGAAAGATCAATCTTATAAATGTTGTTCTTTCTTTTGCATGCAAATAGGATTGAGCCATCCTTTTGACTAACAACTCTACAGGACTTTTGATTAAAGATTATGTCATAACCATTGTTTCATAATTGACTTATGGACAATAAATTATGAGCTAATTCATCTACTAAAAGAACTTTAGTTATAGAGGGAGAATTAGCAATACATATGGTTCCTGAGCCTATGATTTTTCCCTTCTGGTTCCCTCCAAACTTCATTTCTCCTCCAGATCTAACTTCCAGACTTTGGTACATAGACATTCTTCCCGTCATATGACGTGAGCACCCAGAGTCCAGGTACCATGACATGTTTGTCTTTTATGCTGTGAAAAAGATTTGCAACAGGAATTATCTTATTCTTAGGTACCCACATTCTTTTGGGTCCTTTGGGGTTAGTCCTTCTCACGTTCTGATTGAACTGAGATTTTACATAAGTTTTTCCAGAATATGCAACAACATGTTTCTTTGTGTGTGTGAGATGGAAACTTTTAGAGTGTGATGTGTGTTTGATATCATGAGAATGACCATACTTAAATTGTTCATACAAAGGTTTGTATTCAATGATCATTTTATCAACAGGTTCTAGTTTATATGGGATTTCTCCCTTAAAACCTATACCTACCCTTTTGTTTCCACTAACACCATAAACCATAGAGGCTAACTGACTTCTTCCTATACCTCTAGATAAGAACTTTCTGAAGCTCAAGTCATATTCTTTCAGAATATTGTTAGTGCTTGGAATAGACGTGTCTGAACTTGAAGATGTTTTCAAAGATTCAACACCTTTAGTTAATTTTAAAACTTTTTCTTTTAGTTCAGAGTTTTCTATTTCAAATCTCTTAGTTTCAGATGCAAAAATCTCTTTGAGCTTTTTGTATTTGAGACTAAGTTTACTCTTGACTTCTAGAAGTTCTGATAAGCTAGAAACTTAGTCTTCTCTAGTGAGTTCAGAAAATACCTCTTCAGAGTCTGAATCAGAAGTAGATTCTTCTTCAACATCAACTGTTGACATGAGTGCTATGTTGGCTTGCTCATCTTCAGAGTCTGACTCTTGATCAGATGAATCAGAGTCATCCCATGTAGCCATCGTGCCTTTCTTCTTTTCAAACTTCTTTCTAGGATTTTCCCTCTATAGCTTAGGACATTCATTCTTGATGTGTCCAGGTTCTTTGCATTCATAACACACTACCTTCTTCTTGCCAGATCTTCTGTGTTCAAAAGATTCTCCCTTTTCAGGTTTCTTGAAGTTCTTGAACCTTCTCTGTTTGCTCATCCAGAGTTGATTTATCCTTCTAGATATGAGAGACAATTCATCTTCTTCTTCTGACTCTGAATCGTCAGATCCTTCCTCTTCTTCTTGAAAAGCGTTAGCACAATGTTTATTTTTAGATTTTAAATCAATAGACTTACCTATCTTCTGAGGCTCATTTGCATCAAGTTCATTCTCATGACTCCTCAGAGCACTTATAAGCTCCTCAAGAGATACTTCATTCAAATTCTTTGCAATCTTGAATGCTGTAACCATTGGTCCCCATCTTCTGGGTAGACTTTTGATTATCTTATTAACGTGATGAGCTTTTGTGTATCCCTTGTCAAGAACTCTCAATCCAGCAGTCAGAGTCTGGAATCTTGAAAACATTACTTCAATATTTTCATCATCTTCCATTCTGAAGGCTTCATACTTCTGGATGAGAGCCGGAGCTTTTGTCTCCTTGACTTGTGCATTTCCTTCATGAGTAATATTCAGAGATTCAAAAATATCATGAGCAGTTTCCCTGTTTGTGATCTTCTCATACTCAGCATGTGAAATGGCATTTAACAATATAGTCCTTGCTTTGTGGTGATTTTTGAACTCTTTCTTTTGCTCATCACTCATAGCCTGTCTAGTAATCTTGACTCCACGAGTAGTTACTAGATGTGTGTAACCATCCAACACTAAATCCCATAGATCACCATATTGGCATAGAAATTAGCTTTCAAGCCTATCTTTCCAATATTCAAAGTTCTCACCATCAAAAACTGGTGGTCTATTGAATCCATTAAAGCTAGAGTTACCATTGTTGCTTTGTTCAGTATTAGTTGGTGGTGGAGTAGGAGTTGCCATAGCGTGTTTTTCTTCCTGAATCTTTCCTCTAACACGATTAAGTGTTTGCACCTAGAACCGGCGGACTGATGCCAATTGAAGGAGTGAAAAACACTTAGAAAGGGGGGATTGAATAAGGGTTGTTTCAAAATAAAGGCAGATAAAAAATAATCACACAGTTATTTTTATCCTGGTTCGTTATTAATCAAACTACCTCCACTCCACCCCTTACAGAGTGATTTACCTTAACTGGGGATTTAATCCACTAATCAACCTTGATTACAATGTTATTCCACTTAGACAACTTCTAAGTCTTCTAGAATATACATATCACATCTTGATCACTCTAGGAATTCCCTTTTACAAAAAAATAGTAAACAATATTACAAGAGTTTAATGTGCTTCTAAATAAGCTATAATCACCAAGTGATTTTTCTCTCGAGATTAAGTTCTAACACTCACTAAGATACTACAAGATTTGTGAGGTTGAAGATGAAGTTTCTTTGCTTTTTGTGTGATAGCATTGTGAACCAATTTGGCAGCGTAAGTTCTCTCTCGGCATATGTTTTTTTCAACAAACAAGACTTCTCTTTTATATGGCAGTGAGAAATGTGACCGTTGAACAGCATTAAATGCTTTACGTGAATAGTACACTGCTGCATTTAATGTTTCACTCTTTTGTCAACTACCTCGAGCCTTGTTTCAACTGCTCTTGCTGACTTTGCCTTTTTTAGCTTCTAACATTCCTTTTGTCAGTCAGACAGATTTGACGTTGTAGCTTTTTCATATTGTACTTGCTTCTGGACTCAGACTATTAGAATGACGTTTGAATATTAGAGTCTTCAGCGTTGGTGCAGATGTAACTTCAGTCATCATACTTTGGAAGTTCTTTGTAGCATGATACCATCAGATCTTTAGAGCCTTGCTTCTGATTGCCATCTTCTGATGCCTTCTAGATCGTGTTCTGATTTCCTCAAGACCATCTTTTGATGTCTTCCAAACCATGTTCTGATGAAGCCATCCAGATCTTCTGGGTCAGAGCTTCTGAATGATGATTTAGTGCATACTCTTTTAGACTTTTCCTAAAATGGAAAACGTGAATAATTAGAGTACCACGTTGTCTTATACAAAATTCATATATAATGTTATCATCAAAACTAGAAATATTGATCAGAACATTTCATGTTCTAACAAACATCAAACAAAAACCAAATAAAATCACCATAGGTCAGAAATAACCTTAGGATCATGTATGAATTTTTTATGATATTTTAATGCATGAAAAACAATTTAAAATTAATTAAAATGCATTAAAAAATAGAAAATTAATGAAAAATACAAAAAATAAAATAAAATTTTGAAAAATTTAAACTGTAAAATGATTAGAAATATTTTTATGATTTTTTTCATAATTTTTGGATGCAAAATGAATTTAATATGAATTTTTAAAGATGAAATGAGAAAAATGAAAAAGAAAATCAGAAATTACAAAAAAGCACCAGAGGCGTTGGATCATATTCATTAATTGACGTGGGACGGTGAAATGGTCCAGAGGTGAATACGTGTGGTGGAATTTAGTTGACTAAATTACATCTGATCATTTTTAAATCAACCAATGAAATTAAAACGAGTATCAACATGTGATTGGTTGGAATGTTAAAAAAAACTTAGGTGACCTTCTATAGCTCTAGTCATCTTCTCCGGTGAGCTCTCACTGGAGATTGGTTGTTTTATAACCTTAGGTCACAAAATTACCATTATTTAAACCGTCTCATTGCTATGAATCCACCCATATGATTCATTACAATTTATTCAAACTGTGTAGTAAGAATTTTAAAGAAACACGTGATATTTTCAAAAACTAAAATCAAAATTAAATGATGAAAACGAAAGATAAATGAAATCCAAGGACACAGTGAGCATTAGAGAGCCAAAATCTACATTGTGGTATCAAGTTTGAAGTGAATGTAGTCCTCTAACTACCTGAACAAAGTATGATCAAAAGCTTCTGAAACTTGACTTGGTGTGGATGATTCAGAGACTCTCAAAGCTTGGGAATTGTTGTGTTAGCTTCACGCAGAATCAACGAAGCTAAGGGAATCAAGAGTTTGCTCTAAAATGGTGTGAAACGAAAACACGATCTCACACTTTTTGAGATAAATTTGGAGTTTATGCGGGGCGTTTTTTGGCTATCCAAAGCTTGATAATGAAGCTGAGATGATCCTTTATTTATAGGGAGTGTGATGCAATGCTTAAGCGTGTGAAATAATGCACAAACTTTCCAATTCGTGTGAAAATTCCAAGTGAGAAAAGTGTGACTTTAGAGTGATCAAAACATTACCAATTCCAAGGGATAACAAGTCATTTTGCTAGAGTGAACTTCACTAATCATGTTAAAGTGGAAAATGCGTGCTAATTTGGCTTGATAAGAGAGTTTTATTGATGCAAAATTCTGATCAAAATGAGAAAATTCAATTTCAGGTAACCAATTTCTAGCTTGTAGGGAAACTTGTACATGAGGCTTTATGATTTCATTCTTTTTGCAGTGTACTCTCCTCGTGGAAAAGAGTACAATTTGTCAAGAAATTTTCCATTAGGATACCTGAGAAAAACTTATGGCATGTTGAAGTTGGTACAATGTCATCTGGTTGCAAGTCAGAAAAATTCTAAGTAGAAATGCCTCTAAATAACCTATAATGTTCTCAAATCTTTCATGGCCTTCCAAGAACTTTTAGCCATTCATCCTTGGATAAAAATTGTAGAGGAAATCAAGAATGACATTGTGCAAAAATAAGCACTAAAAAATATTGAATATTGAAGGAGTTATGATCTTGAAAAGTTAGGAAAATTTACTTGAATCTACAAAATGCCCTATAATGTTTATCCATTTTTGATGATTTTCCAAATATAATTAGCTCTTGACTTGTGAAGAGAAGTTATAGAGGATTTCAAGGAGTGACATTTTCAAAAATAAGCACTAAAAAGTATTGAACCATGAGTAAGTTGTGATATTTTGAACTTAGGCTTGAAGATGTGTTCTTTTCGGTTAAACTTCCTAGATCAAACTTGAATCTTTTGAACATTTCTTGTAATTTAAGGCATTATGATGAACATATGAACTCTTCATGATGGAGTATTGATTGTACTTTAATTAAATATGGTCAAATCTTGAGGTTGCTTGATGACGAAGGAATGGAAATAAACACATGAACATTGACTTTCTTGAGGAACAAGCAATCAAATCTTTAAGCAATCTTGATCAATTTGAAGTTGAATAAATCTTGAAGAGATCATGCCTAAGATTATAGGTCAAGTCTTGATGAGTGAGCCCTTGAAGACCAATGTTCCAACAATCTTTAATCTTGAGCAACCAAAACCATAGTTGATGAAACTATGCTTGATGTTCTTGATTCAATCCCCTATCTATCAAACAAAATTGAGGGATACAAAGCATATTTTTGATATTTTGGTTAAGGTTAGTGATGAATAAAGGTATACAAATGCAAATCAAAATATACACAAAATGATGCTTGGTGGTCCCCATAAGTTAAAGCTCAAGTAGATAGGAGAGAGGTCACCAAGTTTGTGATCTTGATACAAATGAATATGATGCAAATGAGATGATATTTTATGGGTACAAATTAGGGTATAACAGATGCCTCTATTTAAATTTCTTCCATCGGAAGATATGAAGATTGAAATCTTAATCCCGACGTGATTGAAGAGACTTAAATATAGAATACATATTTTTTGGCCCTAAGATACCGCAAAAATGTGTATGATATGATATGAATGCAAGTTTTAGGACTCTGTAGGAAATGACGCCATAGAAGTCAAACTAGTGCTGGAGAAACTTAGAAACAGAAACTCTGTAGGGGAAAACAAAAAGAAATGCATATGGGGAATAAAATTTCCCCAAAAGATTGCTGGAGACCAAGTAGATTCACTAGGAAAATAAATCACTAGGGAGTGACTCGACTCAGAAAAAAGCAGCAAAAGGATTTACCAACTTCAACAGGAAATAAATCTAGAGAGGTAAAGGATCACTAATTCTTTTGGGGATAACAACACCAAAGATGGTGAGAAAAGAAAACATGGACTCCACAAGGGAATCACAAAGGGAACATCACTAGCTTATTGGGGACAAACCACATGAGTAAGGAGTGAGGAAAAGTGATTATTACCAATTAATGGTAAACACATTATGAAAATAAACACAACTTCTTCCTTAATCAAGTCTTACATTTGAAAAGAGTAACAGACAAACTGTCTTTGCTGAGATCCAAAACCTGAGAGACTGCCATTTATTGGCGATAATTAATAACTCTGCTAGAGACACTCAAAGAGATTTGATTAGTTTAGATGCACAACAGACTTCCCAAATAAAGAGATGCCATCTGTTAGGGATAAGGATTTCACAACAAACTTATATGATGGGAATATACTGAAGATATGCCATTTGGAGGAAAAGGCTGACAAGGTTATAACAGAATTCCCAAACAAAGAGATCTCATATGTTCAAATAACGAACTGTGCCGAAAAGATAATAAGCTTCCGCTATTAAATTAGTGCTCATCTTCTCCTTTAATCAAGTCTTATACATGAAAAAGGACCAAATACAAATTGTCTCTACTGAGGACAAAAATTTGAGAGACTTCCATTTGCTAGGAATTGCATAAACTTCCCAAATCTATTGTCATCACCCAAGAATGGGTATCAGTTTCTTCTTTTATCCAAATATTCTACCTGGAAAAAGGATCAATCACAAACTGTCTCTACTGAGGACAAAAACCTGAGAGACTGCCATTTGCTAGAAATTAATAATCCATAAGTCCATCGAGGATATTCAAAAGAGATGCAGGCATATTAGATTGATAACATGCTTCTCAAATAAAGAGATGCCATCCATTGGAGATAACAAAGATTTCACAACAAACTTCACTAGTGGGAACATACCGAAGAGATGCCATTTGAAGGAAAAGTCCAGTGCTTCATCTGATTGGATGTAAATCAGGAAGTTCAAAAAAGCTGCTTTGCTAAGGACAAAGACCCTCCTTCGGGGCCAATTTAAGCTTGATGAGGTTAATAAAAATATGATGAAGTGTCATGAGGAGTTTTGCCGCTCTTTTAAAGGTTTGAAAAAAGGTTGTTAAGAATCATTGGTCGATTGAGAAGTATTTTCGAGATCAAATCTAATTCTTGGATGTAGAAAGACATGAATTTGAGGCTCTGGTGCCTGTTAATATTGAAGAGAAGAAAATTTTAAAGGCTCAATTCTTAGCTTTCAAAGGTAGGGCTTTCTCCCTTAAAAGCAAAATAAACTTTTAAAAAGGCATTTTGATCATTTCAGGTTTGAAGGACCAAAGGAGTAAGTCAATTCACTAGCTTTAGATAATATAGAAATAAGAAAAACTCAGAGAGAGACTTGTCTTTAGAATGACATAAGAATCTTTGACTTAAATTCTGAAGTCCACCGACTTGGTCCAATATATTCTGAATTTGATGTAGTGTCTGCTAGTGATGGCAGACAAGGTTTTAATAATTCCATAGCTCACAAAATTCAAAATAAATTGGTTTGAAGGGTTTCCCTTTACAAGTTCCAAATTGCAAATTAAAAATTCTAGCATTTGGATTATCCATGGAGTTGTTGGAACAAGCTGAAAGCCTGTAGGTGAATCAATGGAGAAAGTGGAAGGAGAAGATGAAGTTAATTGAGATATTGAGTGAGAGAGAGTAATTGAGGAAAAAGTAACAAATGTCATTAAACTCAAATCATGTTACATGAGGGATACTTATAGGATAAAAAATACAAGTTGAATCCAAACAGGCCCAAAAAGCAACTAAAAATCACAAAAATCGCGATGGAAATCAATTTCTCAAACAGGGTTAATCTATTTCCCTAACTGAAAAAACAAATAGAAAACTGCAATATTCCCAGGAAATCGATTTCCCCAATTTGGATAATCAATTTCCTCTTTGAAACTTTGTTTTTCAGATTTTCAAAAATGTTTTTCACATAAATTGCTTTCAAAGAAACGATCCCAAAAACTTCCAAAATACGTTTGAATTATCAAGGACTTCCTATAGGAGTAACAACTTGCACTTTAAGTTTTAATCTTTATTTTTTATTTTTACATTACAATGGGTTTTATCTTTGACAAGTGACTTTTTCATGCGAGGGATTTTGCCTTTTTTTCTTTTCTTGCAGTGCAACTATATGTTGAACAAACTGCTCCAAAGATATAAGACAAGAAAACATCTATAAACATCTATTTTATTATATATTTTAAATTATTTCTATGTTATCTATTTTGTTTCATAAGAAGACCATACTTTGTTTTCTCCAAGGTTTAATAATACAGTAAAAAGTACTCATTTTTTATGATTTTAATTCTAGACTTATAATTGTGATATTTTTTACTTGTTTACTTTTATAAAATTATTAATTACTATTCCCTAATAAAATTTTTGTTTCTTTTTCCTCGGTATGGGGTCGAACTTTGCAATTTGTCGATAAATAGCAAGCGGGCCAGGCCCGATCTAAATATAACTCTATAGAAAAACTGGCTCCATGAATATCCACATTGAACAAATTCATTGTAAGTTTTTTTTTCTCTCAACTATTCACTTTATTTATTTATTTCAAAGCAGCCTATGTACCACTTGCTGCCTTTCGACTATATTAGTTAATGAAATTGATCCAAGCCCTCAAGATATAGACATGATATGTTTTAGTCTAAAACATCCCTTCAAATTCATTTCGGTATTCAGTGTACAATATATGCTGATATATGTTAATTTAAAAGGCTTTTTAAACAAACCATATTATAGTGTTGAAATTATATTCCTATAACACTTTTCAATTTTTGTTGTTGTTGGGAAAATAACACTTTTCAATTTTAAAACAACAGAGTATTCAAACATTTGATCTAAGGAAATAAAATATTCCAACTTGGTACGATTGGATATGGATGTTCACAATTAAGGAAAATTATAAACTAGAATAGATAGCTTACCATTAACATATGCATTAATTATAAGAAAATTGTTCAATAAAAGTTCCAGCATACTTTTTAAATCTCAAACAGGTAGAGTATAAAATAAATATATTTTATTCTCTGTCTTGAACCACTAATATATGACTTGGAGAAATAAAACATGCATTTGGACCAGAAATATCATTATACTTGTACAAATATATATATATATATATATATATATATATATATATATATATATATATATACGTGCACGAAAAGACAATGGTCTCAAAAAGAAAAATTACAAGAATTTACAAAACAGAATACAATCTGGACCACACTTCCAATCATCCCAACAATGAGAACTATTATTACTAAAGAAGGAATTATACCAATCCCAGGAAAGAATTTTGATCGTTTCACAAATTTCAAATTAGTTAAAACTTCATCTTTGAAAATAATCGCATTTCAATTCAACCAAAGAGTCTAAATTGTTGTTGTCCATAACAAACCAAGAAGATTGTCATGAAATTTCCTTTTCATCTTCGAACAAAACAGAACCAAAAAATCAACCACGGAACAATCACCAACCTCCAACTCTAAACCCAACCAAGATAAAACATCACATCAACAACTTTTGAGATAACACAATTCTTAAAAAGATGCAAATCATCTTCAACTCCATCGTGACAAAAAATGCAAGGTCTATAATCAATTTCCGAAAAGATATTTCGCTTGATGATTCAAGCTTTGGTAGAGAGGCCTTCCATCAACATTCTCCAACTAAAAACATGGATTTTGCTTGGAATTTTTGACTTCCAAGTTAGATCCAAACCAACACGTTTCACGGAGTCCATAACAAAATCCGCATCCAATTGCCTATGAATTTTTGCATAACTGCTGCTAATGGAGAACCCAAAAGAATCCCGCCACCAAATGAACGAATATGCAAAGTCAGAAAAAGAGAAAGGAAAATCCAAGATAAGAGTTAAAACCTCTAGCTGATTGCAAGCTTCTTTTGTTAAGTCTTCATCCCTAAAGAGTAAAGACCGAGCACAAAATCCATCCGGCTAGACCATTACCTCAGCAACTTAAACATCCTTTTTTGCTACCTTTTCGAATAACACAGGAATAGTTAAGCACAACAAATAAGAGGTGAACCACCGATTTTTCCCGAAGCTAACAAAGTTACCATTTTCGATTTTGCAGCAAACGGAATTTGCGAACCAATTACAATGAGCCCCTGTAAGAAAATAAACACCTAGTGTTACACCCTAAATCTACCCCGCAAATATACAGGTAAACAAATCGTACACATGATTATATATATATATATATATACATAGCAAGTAATACGGAGGAAAATCACATCCATTAATCATCAATACTCAAATAGTCATAATATCACAGCGGAACAACATCAACAACAATATTCAAGTCATACATGCCAAACATGGGAAACTAAAAATCCAGCATATCTTTATAGGACATAATAACATAATCCAATGAGAGATAACAGTATCCAAATATAATAACAAAAATGACAAGACAACATGACATCGGCAAAACAATTTATACGTCCCCCGAGTGCTACGTATCAGAGCATAGACACACACGAGCTAAAAGATAAACGGCTACTCCACGTTGTTATCTGGACGTTACCAATAGAGGGTAACATTCAAACAGAAGGGGGAGATATCATTCATTATAAAGAAACGTATGATAATATTCAAAGCATAGTAAAGATCATACATATATCACCACTTTTCATCATATAACATGTTACCAGCAATTGACATCATTCAAACATCTTACAAAACGGTAACCATGTCAATAAACAAGTATGACAACATGTTCCATTCACAATTATGAGTTCAATACATCACAAGAACATATCATCATCACGTCACAACAAACACACATTCAAAGCAACATCAAATGCAATTCAAATGTAACTCGACTTATGCAAATGCATGTGGTACCATTCGGAGTAAAACTCCCGTCTCAATCATTGCCATTGGGCCATAGTCGTTACCATTTTCAGGCTAATAGTCGTTGCCATCTTTCAGGCTAATAGTCATTGCCATTCTCAAGCTAAAGGACACTTATGCAATGGATGCGACACGATGACACACATCCATAAAACACATATTCACAATGTACAACAACATCGTCCAAACATTGAGTGAACATCATTACTTTTGTAGTAATTCATCACTTCACAACCACGTCGCTATGTTGTATCCTCATACAACAATGTTTCACTTCACAACAACAAATACAACACCAAACGGTTCATTTCAAGAAAAACATCAAAAGATTTTCCAAAAAGGTTTTAAATCATATTCATTAAAAAGACATCAATTAGAGCATCATGGAAGTTCAAACGGCATTTAAAACGGAGTCACAGATCAAAAGATACATCAATTTAAAGTTTGAACAAGTTTTGCACAGCAAGGTCCGCTTAGCGGCCTTCAAGCACGCTTAAGGAAATACAATTTAAATAACCTCGCTTCAGGCGGGTAAAAACAGTAACGAACCAAAACTGATCTCCGCTTAGCGAGATCTCTTTGATTTTCAAAAACAAACAGCATCCGCTTAGTGAGCCTGAGCCCGCTTAGCGGACGCGCGAATATGTAGAAAAATCACCTTCGTGACAGAACTGTGAAACCTCACATCCACCACTCAAAACCCATTCTAAACATCAACTAAACACATACAAAGGCATCAACAATCATTTCATCATCAATCATCCATAAAAACATGCTTTCAATCATAATTTTCATGAAAACTCATCACAAACCTAGGGTTTCTATAACACACAATCCATGGTTCAACATATCATCTAAACCCACCCTAAACATCATCATACATTCCTTTAGCATGAAAGAATACCACTCTTACTTTAGGTTTTGGATTGAAGCCAACTCTATCTTCAACCTTGAGATTTTCCTCTTCTCTTCTCTCTTCTCTTCTTTCACAACTTTTCCAAATGAGTTCTAATTCTCAATTCCCCTCAATTCTCTTGTTTTGGTTAAACCCTTACTAAACCTCAATTACTAATGGGCTCTAATTAACACTCCCCACTTACTAATGCCAACATTGGCCCAATAAGTAATAACACTTACTAACTTATGCTATTTACTATTAATACTCAATAAATAACACAAATATCACATAAGCACTTATAAACGCACTTAATCCACATAATTCACAAATAATAAAATAAAACACGAAATAATAATTACGGGCGTTACAACTCTCCCCCACTTTGAATATTTTCGTCCTCGAAAATTACCTTAAGCAAACATCTCAGGATACGACTCGCGGATCTTACTCTCCAACTCCCACGTCAAACTCTCACCGGTAGCTCCCGACCAAACCACCTTCACCAAAGCAATCTCTTTGCCTCTAAGAATCTTCGTCTCGCAACCCTAAATCCTTATCAGCATAGTCTCCACCGTGAGATTATCCCGCACTTGCACATCATCCATATGAATCACATGCGAAGGATCCGAAATATACTTCCGAAGTTGCGACACATGAAACACATCGTGCAAATTCAAAAGATTAGGCGGTAACACCACCCTATACGCCACATTCCCAACCTTCTTCGAAATCGGATACGGTCCAATAAAACAAAGAGTGAGCTTCTTCGACTTCAAGGCTCTCCCCACACCGGTCACCGACGTAACTCTCAAAAATACATGATCACCAGCTTGAAATTCCAAGTCTTTCCTTCTCTTGTCATGATAACTCTTATGCCAACTCTTAGAAGTCTTCATTATCTCACGAATCAGTTTAACTTTCTCGGTAGTCTCTCGAATAATCTCATGTCCAAGTACTACACTCTTACCAGATTCATGCCAACACAACGGAGTCCTACATCTACGACCATACAACGCTTCAAAAGGCGCCATTCCAATACTCGAATGGTAACTATTGTTATACGTGAACTCAACTAATCAAAGATAAGTATCCCACTGTCATACCCTAATTTTTGACCCCCCCTGAGATGACATATCTTCAGGATTTTCATCAGGTCAAAGCAAGTACCCAGAGCAGTCACTTCTTCATTTGGCATTTAATCAAGGATGTTCAAAGACAAGAAAACTCAGGCAAAGGATCAATCAGTAGAAGGATTAGTCTCTAACATAATCATAGGACTCAAGAGCTTCATCTTTTTCACCTATGATTGATTAGACACCCAGTCCTCTGAGTACAGATTTACTCAGGTCACCAGACTAGGGTTTTTGAGCCTATCAAGGACTAAAATCAGGGATCACCTTTGGGAAACCCTAAAAAGCTCCAGGACATCTATTAAAGACTTCAATCATCTTCAAATGATCCATACAATAAGATCCACTGGACATCACACCTCAATTCAAGATCCACAGTCACCAATTTCATCTGGTCGACAATTAGGGTTTTTAACCTAATTCATCTGGATAGTTGACTTTTAATCAGGGCATGGATCCAAAACTCAAGACATGATTCAAGAACCTCTACTACCTCAATATAACCCATTTACATCACTCATTTGAGGAGAAGATCTTAATTCCACACAAAAGTCCAAAATCTCACCTTATTTGGAAAAAGTCAACTGTATGGGATCACCTTTGACTTTTAAGATTTTTGATCAAACCATGACTTTCAAGGATCAATATCATCAATATATGGATATTAAAGTCATTTGACCAAAGAAATTCAAGAAGAATCTTCAAGGAGCAAAAAGTCGGGAATTAGGGTTTTTGAGGGCATTGTGGGAACTCAAAATTTCACCTACACAACTCAAAAAACTTCCAACATGAAAGTTGTAGATCTTTCAAAATAAAACAACATCTTACAATGGAACTTTTTTCAAAAGATCAACCATTTAAAGAGTTTTGGAATTTTGAAGCTTTAGGTTATAAAAACTTAGAAATTTTTCTAAGTGTTTTAACCTAGTTTTCTTCCAACTTTGGCCTCATTTTTCACAAATTTGCCAAAGGATTCTGAAGAAACTCCAAACTAATGATTTGAAGTAGATGTTTAGGGCTTTCCAAATTGTGTTCAACCTTCTCCAAATTCATTTTGAGCTAAGAGTTATGCTTGTTCAAAGTTGGCCTCATGAAGTGAGATTATAGGTAATGTACAATTTGAAACTTTGCAATTTTGTGCATTTTGCTTCACTAAGTGATGCTACACGGCCTCTAATACATCTGCAAGCATGCCATACATCAATTTCCATCATTGCATAAGGATTGGAGAATATTCCCAAAAACAAAGACATGTGATTATGTAATCATTACATTTGAGAATTTATGGCAAATTGATGAATCACCAAAGGAATCTCTTCCCAACCAATTGGAGCTCATTTTTGTCTCAAATTTGTCCCCTAAGATCAAGCAAAACCGATGGCTAGGGAGTGGTATCAAAGAACTCATCATTGCACTTGGGATATTCTTTGAATTCCTTCATGCTTAAGAAACCAAACTTCTTTCATTAAGCAAGCTCACCACAGCCAATTGATCTGCATTCATTTGCCTATAAATAGGAGGGCATACCTCAGTAGAAAAACACACCAAAGCAACCATATTCCTTGCTTTCTCTTTCTCTTCTCATGCTTATGGTTTTTCAAAGTTCTTTGGCAAGAAGAATCGTTTTCTTCAAACCAAAGCTTATCTTTGGAAAGTAAGCATTCTAACATCTCAAAGGGGTTCATTTGAGGTGATCCAAGCACCTGGATCACTTCTGTAAGTGGAGGAACGCCATTGTTGCTCTGACTTTGGAGCTGTTGCAGTTGGAGGTCCATAGAGCAATTCACAAGGTTTCCAACAAAGCCAAGCATCCAGACGTGTTCCTCAGGTCATAGTGAAGCTGTTCAGATGGCTGCAGCTCGTCTGTAACTCAAGAATCATCACTCTCCATGTCCACTTGAAGCTCAAATCGAGGGAGGTCCATAGAGCAATTCAGAAGAATTGAAGTTACAATAAGCATTCAGTTAGCATCACTGAGTCCCAAGGAAGCTTTTGGGATCATTCATACAAGCTCAGGTGCTCTCTACCATCCTCACGACCTCCATTTTCAGAGGTAAGTTTCTGAACTCCACCTCTTTAATTTAAGCACTCTTTGTGATAAAGCTCGATTCTATCTTGTTCAGCATCATCAGAGGATTGAAAACCCTCTATCATCATTCATTTATCTTTAAGTATAGCCATTTAATTTGATTTTTAAATTTTTAGGGTTCTTCACGTTTTCTGGTAAATTAGTTAGATATAGTTAATATAAATTTATGTTAGTTACATATTCAGAATCGTGAGTGAATTTAGAGCAAGTTTCATGTTTACACCTTGGCCATTGGTTGAGATTTGAGAGAATTAGAATTTCAAAAATGTTGGAGCTTGAGGTTGAAGACGAAGATGGAGGGTGGCGCCATTTTCAAATCTGAGGGCCAAGTTTATTTTATTTTGAATGGTTTGTGTTTTACAAACGAACTCATCGTTTGCCCTAGTGGCCTCACATGCGCTCTTAGTCTCCTCATGCCCAAGGTCTGGGGTTCGAATCCCCCTCGCCTCAGACCTTTTGATTTTATTTTCTTTTTTGCTTCTATACACTTGAACAATATATGAGTTGCAATGAAGCCAGCTTACTATCACCACACGCGCGCTGGCTCAGTGGTGTTGGTTTTGGGTGTTTGACCTAAAAGGCGTGTGTTCAAACCTTGGAGGAGACAAAATCATTTTTTTACCACTAATTTCCTTCATTTTTTTCTCACAACTTCACACAATTAATTCACCTATCAAATTAAATCATTTTCACTTCATTTTTCACACACTTGTTATTTAATATACCTATTTTATGAATAATCAAAAAAATCATAAAAATATTATTTATTTCATGTATTTTAATTAGGTTTAAAATAGTATGTTTTAAATGTTTTCTTAAATACTTTAAAATATATATTTTCATTTTGTTTTAACCTAATTACTTTGTGAATAATTTTATGATAAAACCCTAATTATTTAGGTCTTAATTAGGTATAGATTTCATCTTTGCCTTAATTAAGTTGACTTTTGTCAATATTCAAAACTGTTTTCAATCTCTGATTAAACAGGTGATTAAGGTTTTCAAACAACAAAACCTTATATCATTTCAATCTTTTTTCCAACTGTTTCTCATAAATAGTAAATCATTTTCAATGGGCCTCTAATAGAGTGTAAGTCCCAACACCTTCTTCTCTTCTTAGCTTGTTTTCAAAACTGTATTTTCAAAATCTTCTTTCTGTTTTCAAAATATTCTTCTGGTATTTGAAGGGCATTATTCCCGGTGAAACTCTTCAGATACCTATGTGACCTATGTCCATCTTCACTTCTTCTGTTTTCAAAAACCATTAACTGTTTATCATATATATATTCAACTGTTATCCATCAATTACTGGTAAGGCTTTGTACATACTTCTTCAAAGGCCTCCACTCCATCCAGGTTAGGCTTTACAAGCTTTCAATTTACAGTCTTTATTTAAATTACTGTCAAATATAAACTGTGCATATATTAGTTTAGAACTACGTTTGAGTGTAAACCTTAGGACAGTTAAACTATATATATATATATATATATATATATATATATATATATATATTATAGGAATATGGCCTAGGATTGAGAATGTCTTCCCGGTGAAGGCTCTTTCCTAATTAGAGATCTGTAATTCAAAACCCCCAAGATGAATTATTCCCGGTGAAACATCTTGGTAAAAACCTTAGAATCCCAAAATAGGACACATCCACCCAAAGAGGAATTATTCCCGGTGAAACCTCTTACCCATTTGCTTAGAGCCAAAATAAGTTCAAAACTACATAGCTTTCTCTTGTGCTATAACAAGGACCCTCGATGACCCTCGATTAGCCTCCTCTTGGGCTTTGTACAAGGACCCACAGGCTTCTTAAAATCATTTCCAGCTTCCTCTTGAGCTTGTATACAAGGACCCATCAGGTTTCTTACAAACATAGGAACAGGTCTTTAGTCACCTTTTAACATACCCTGGTGAGTTTCTTCCAATTTAAACCAGACTTTAAACAAGCTAAGTTTGTCTCAATTTTACATTGAGTACACCTTTTGGAATGAGAGACATGGACAGTCTCTGTCACCCTTATCTTCATTAATCTTCCATAGCAGAGTCTAGGATCCATGTTTGCTTATCCTCAGTCAGTGTCAGCCTTCATCTTGGGCTTTAAACAAGAAGTCTCCACTAGATAATCTTTCTGCCAATCATTTCAATAAAAACCCCTGGAAAGGGTTAGCCTCCAAATCATTTCTTTCATTTTAACAAAAACCCCTGGAAAGGGTTAGCCTCCATCATTCTTTCATCTTAATCAAAACCCCTGGAAAGGGTTAGCCTCCAAAATCACTTCTTCAAAAACCAAAGATTCATTTCTCTTAGGAGATAATCTCCCCAAAAGAGTCAAAACCCCTGGAAAGGGTTAGCCTCCAAAGTCAATTAATAAAAACCTGTTTAAAAGAACAAAACCCCTGGAAAGGGTTAGCTTCCAAAAATCATTCTTTTCAAAAGATAAACTCACCAGCTGAGTCAAAATCCCTGGAAATGGTTAGCTTCCAAAAAAAATCAGTCTTTCTAAATAAATCCTTCAATAGAGTCAAAAACCAACAAAAACAGTTAGCCTCAACCTTGGGCTTCATACAAGGCACCAAAACAATAAAACTCCCCTGTTAATAGTCAGCCTCAACCTTGGGCATTGTGCAAGGTAGATAATAGAGTCTCCCCTAGTGAGTCCTTCATTGTTCAGTAGCCACAACCTTGGGCTTTGTACAAGGCAGATAAACCATATGTCGTGTGTCAAAGATTCCTAATATCTAGGATCTTTTTCCATAGAGTCATCCATACTCAGTTTATTTAAGAGTCCGCCACAACCTTGGGCTTCATACAAGGCAGAAAATAATATTTCCCTTAGTTAGAGTCAGCCTCAATTCTGGGCTTCGTACAAAACACCAAATAAAACCCATCAAAATAGATTTTCCCTAAGTAGAGTCAGCCTCAATTCTGGGCTTTGTACAGAACATAAAAATCCCTTGTAAATTAATCCTCAGTGGAGTTTTCTCCCAGAATCATAAGCAATCAATCAAAAAGCCTCAAGCTTGGGCCTCATACAAGCCAGTTAAAAAATCAAATCTTTTATACAGTAGATAGACATAACTTATCTCTATAGAGAGATCTTTCCTCTATCTCACCACATTCAAACAAACAAACATTACATTTCATTTTAATCAAGTCTCCCATTTAGGATTTTGAAAGGCATGAGCTGGCAGTAAAACCCAGACATGTGGTAACTTTCCCTAATTTGGATGAGCATTTTTCTTTCATTTAAGAGGCATTTGACTGGTATACTTGCACATACACAAGTAAGGTCCCCCTCTTGAATGAAATGAATTCAGTTATTCTGTCACTCTTTTAATGTTTGTGGTGGAATAGTAGAAATACCTCTCTGTAAAGATAACTTCATGTCTCTTTACTATAAACAGAGATTTAATTCAAAGCTTCAACCTTGAACTTCAAGCAAGGCACCCTAAAATAATTATTCCCTAATTAGTTCCCCGAACTACATTAAGCTCTGACTTCCATTAGGGATATGTAGGCATGAGGTTCACAAGGAATCTCAGCGAGCTAATAAAATACCAAAAATAGTCAGTCTGTCTGTCTGTCTTTCTTTTATTCAATTCAATTCCTTCTCCTAACACAAAGGAGAAACTTTCCCAATCAATCATTAGCAGCACAAACACATTTTAGACACAGAGAAGGTTCCTGTAGAGTACTACAGATATGTAGGGTGTTTAAACACTTCCCTATGTATAACTGACCTCCCGGACTCCAGAATTTCTAGTCTAGGTGTAATCCCCACACTTAGCAAACTCTTAGGGTTTAGTTGAGATCTTTTTTCCCCTTTCCTACTCGTAGGACAAATAAGAAAGTTCGTGTGATATCGTAGGAAGAACTGAAATAAAATTCATCCCACCACGGGCGCATTCTCCTTCCAAATTTCGCGTGAAGGGTCTAGCGTGCCGTCCTCCCAAGTGAAACGGGGAGGTAAAAAAAAACGACAACCACAGAAAAATGGCGACTCTGCTGGGGATATAAGTGTTAAAAACCTTGGTTTTTCATCCAAACCAATGGTTGACCTGTTGCTGGTCCAGCCCCAATGAGGAATTAGGGATGCCAAATTCCCCCTCAAACAAGAGAGGTCCTGCCTAACCTCTGTGTCATTTCATGTGTTTGCTGCATTTATATTTGTTTATTTTGTTTATTCTGTATCGGGAAAGGGCTTGATTCCCCCTTGTGGTGAGAAATCCTATACCCAGATTTGAGTGCAACATAAGATAGGATGGAGGATGTCTTCCCGATGAAGACCCTCTAATCTTGGTTTCCAAGTCTACTCTTGGGATTTGCCTGGCTGGTTGTGATTAACTGCGCCAATGCATTCTGAGACTGATTTGTACCAGGAGGACCTAGAAACACATTAACCCCACTTAAAGCCTTTGTTAGGACGTAGAGCGGTGATTACGAAAGTAATTGTCACGCAGATACTACACTCAGAGAAAACTCTCTTATAGATACCAGTCAACGTATCTTTAAGGTTGAGCAAAAACTCTGAGACCCCTAGAACCCGTTCTACAGGTACAAAAATCCTTATCCTTAGTTTATCATTGGGGCGAGGTTTGCGTTTTGACTTCATGACCACTATACCCTTCAACGCCATGTTTGTTTAAAACTCTTATGTGTGCATTCATGCATCATTCATTAATAACAACTAAAAACAAAAAGAGTCTTTTTCGAGTCGTTTTTCAAGGAAACTAAATAACGAACGTTTTGAACTTCATAGAAAGAGAGAAACGGAGAAAGGACTTAAAGATCTATACCATGGATTATGGGAGAAAGAGAGCTAGGAAATACACCTTCAAGATTCCCCAGGTCGAGGAACTGGGAAAGCTCGGAAAACTGGTGGTCAACCCCCAGGCTTTCAAGGAGAAGTATGGAAAACTTCTGCCTTTGCTCAATACCAACATTGTGGATGGGATCCTTCCCACCTTGGTACAGTTTTATGATCCAACGTATCACTGCTTCACCTTTCCAGATTATCAGCTAATGCCTACGTTGGAGGAGTACTCTCGTCTGATTGGAATACCCGTGTACGCGCAAGATCCGTACTCCGGTTTGGAAAAGAATCCTGACGACATTATCATCGCTGCAACTACTCCTTTGAACGTAGTCGACATCAGAACTCATATGGTGAGTAGAGGAGGAAATCAAGGATTGCCCTCCAAATTCTTGTTTGATCAAGCTCGGTACTTTGTCAGCATCCAAGATATGAGCGCTTTCGAGGAAATCTTGGCTTTGCTTATCTACGGATTGTTTTTGTTCCCTAACATTAACGATTTCGTCGACATCAACGCGATTAAGATCTTATTAATTGGAAATCCAGTTCCAACCTTGCTTGCGGATGCTTATCACTCTGTGCATTCAAGAAACCTGCAGCGAGGAGGATTAATCACATGCTGCGTACCGTTGTTATACGAATGGCTCGTTTCGCACCTGCCGAAGTCTAGCACTTTCTGGAACATGAGGGATGGCCTTTACTGGTCACAGAAAATCATGTCCCTCACTCATACGGACATTGATTGGTGTAGTCCTGACAACGACGAAACCAAGATCATCTTCAGTTGCGGAAGTTTTCCCAACATACCCCTTATTGGAACTAAGGGAGGAATCAGTTACAATCCAGCTTTAGCCCGTCGTCAATACGGCTATCGCATGAAAAATATACCAAGTAACATCCAATTGGAGGGTCTGTTCTTCAAGAACATCGACGATCATGGCAACATGCTGAAAAAGGAAATTGTCCAAGCCTAGCGTTTTGTTCACAGCAAAGGGAGAAGATTGTTAGGAAAACATCTTTGCATCTCCCTGGATCCTTACCTCCAATGGGTACGCGTCAGAGCATTCAAGCTCAGGATGCCATATCAACATCAAGAACCCATTCCCCTAAGGGAACCAATTTACCTTTTCTCCACCGATGTTGAAAAATTACAAGCGGCATTAAACAAAGTATGCCAAGAAAGGAATGCTTGGAGGAACAAGTATCGAATCGACAACACGGAAAATGTTGAGATTCATAACATCCTAAGAAGGAAGGATGAGTTACTTGAAGTGCTCGATTGACAAGTATCCCAAACATCACTTTCTCATCATATCCCTCCTGCTTCCTGGATTATTGATCAGCTCACATCAGAGAACGCTCAGCTCAAGAAACAAAAGAAGATGTTAGAACGTGAAGTCGGCTCTTCGTCAAAATTTTAGAGTCCTTTCTCTCAGTTTCTCTGTATTTCCCTTTTCAAAGTGTGTAAAAAACGGCGTTTTCGCTTAATTAATAAAAAGTTTGATGTTTCATAACGTAATTATGGTGTTTCCTTGAAAAATATTAACTTAATTGCATATCATACATCGCTTTAGTCGTACGCACTGACACGAGAATTGTCGCGGATCTAATAGTCACTTTCCTTTCTCCAGAAAGAGAGGAGGAGAAGGAGGTGAACCAAGACTTTCAAGCTGTCTCATCCATACAACACACGTTCAAGTCGCAAGAAAAGAATGGAAGACTTTAAGCAAGAGAATGGAGAACTCAGAGAAGAGGTTAATACTCTCAAAGATGCTATTGAAAGACTCAATAGTATGGTAGAAGCCCTGGTAGTTGCACAGAATCGACCAACGCCAGAAGAACCGCAAAGGACTGTGGTTTCCGAGATTGTTTCTACTCCTATTCCTCAGTATACCATGCCACCCAACCGACCTTGGGGCATGCCGTATAACTTTATTCCAGAAGGGTACATACCCCCAGTTTCTGAAGTTCCAAAAGCTACAATGGAGATGCAACCGCCGGAGGGTTACAAACCTCTGGAAATTGAAGTTCCAAGAGCAACGGCAATGGGTTTCACTCAACAGAATGCTGAGATTCCAAGATCTGCTGTCATGGCTTCTCCATAGCCCATTATGCATACTTTTCCTCCACAGGGCGGACAAGTATATCATCACGCTCCCAGTGAGGATGCTGGCGTGTATGAATGATTGGACGAGTTCCAGGAACAGTTTCTGCAAATGCAGAAGGAACTCAAGACTCTCCGAGGACAAGATCTATTTGGAAAGAATGTTGCAGACCTCTGTCTAGTTCCAAATGTTAAGATTCCTCACAAATTCAAAGTACCAGATTTCGAGAAGTACAAAGGGAATTCATGCCCACAAAGTCACCTCGTAATGTACGCTCGAAGAATGTCAACTCAGACTGATAATCAACAATTACTCATTCATTATTTTCAAGACAGCCTGACAGGTGCTGCACTCAAATGGTACATGAACTTGGACAGTTCAAAGATTCGTACTTTTCGAGACCTCGGAGAGGCCTTCGTCAAACAGTATAAGTACAATCTGGATATGGCTCCCGACAGAGATCAACTCCGGGCCATGACTCAAAAGGCTAGAGAAAGCTTCAAGGAATACGCTCAAAGATGGCGTGAAGTTGCTGCACAAATCTGTCCACCACTTGAAGAGAAAGAAATGACAAAAATCTATCTCAAAACTTTGAGTCCATTTTACTACGGACGAATGGTTGCAAGTGCACCAAGTGACTTTATCGAGATGGTAAACATGGGTGTACGTTTAGAAGAAGCAGTTCGGGAAGGACGCTTGAACAAAGAACCAGAATCTTCTATTGGTCCAAGGAAGTATGGAAGTTCTTTCCAGAAGAAAAAGGATCAAGATGTCAGCAATGTCTTGCACAAAATCAAAAAGAAATTCCAACCTCAAGTTGCAGCAATAACTCCAGTTGTTAACTCAACGCCAGCTTATCAACCTCAGGTCTCGCAACAACAAATTCAACAAAGGTCGCAGCAACCTCAGCAGCAGGTTCGACCTCCAAATTACAACAATCGGGCTCCAAGGTATCCTGCCTTTGACCCACTACCAATGCCGTATGCGGAATTATTTCCAACGTTACTGGCAAAAGGACTCATTCAGACAAGGAGTCCTCCAAATCCTACAAACAGTTCCTCACCATGGTATAAGGCTGACCAATCTTGTCCCTATCATCAGGGGGCACCAGGTCACAATATTGAGAATTGTTTCCCTTTCAAGATTGACGTCCAACGATTAGTGAAGAGCGGAATGCTATCCTTCAAAGATACTAGTCCAAACGTCCAAGCAAATCCTTTGCCGCAGCATAAAGAAGCTTCAGTAAATCTGATAGATCAACACCCTAACGTCATTCAAATCTACGACATTCGTCAGATAGGGGAAAATCTTGTCAAGATGCACGCTAAACAAGCTGGGTACGGCCATGTACCACCTCACAACTACTTCACATGCGATATTTGTCCAAAGAATAATCAAGGATGTGCCGTAGTTCAAGCTGCATTACAAGAACAAATGGACTTAGGATGGATTCAACATATCCGAGTCAGGACTGAACATGACATCAACATGGTTCAAGGATGTCTAGGAGAATACAAAATCTACAAAGTTGAAGATCTTGAAGGATCGGTAGTCAGGTTCCATAAAACTTTAAATGGACTTGCCTACTTTGGAACAGATTTCCATCCTTACAGTAGATGCAGAATTTGTCGAAGAAATTCACAAGGATGTTTGCGTGTTCGCAACGACATTCAAAAGCTGTTGGATGACAATACCATTACTGTTCTTGCCAACAGAGAAGATGATGAAGTCTTTACCGTATCTCCTCAAATTAATCAAGTTGAACCAATGCAAGTTAAGTATGATAGCAGGAAGACAGCAATTGCTCCGTTAGTCATCTACTTACCAGGTCCTGTACCGTATGAGTCCAGCAAGACTATACCATACAAGTACAATTCTATATTCATTGAAAATGGTAAGGAAATACCATTACCGTCTGTTGTCAACATTGCTGATGTTAGTCGAGTCACCAGAAGTGGACAAGTCTTCAATAGAGCAACAGAAAATGTGGAGAAACCTTCGGAGGAAGTACCACATAGGCAAGACAATCATCCGACCAATGCTGTTCAAGCGAAAGAAAATGATGAGACATTGAAGTTAATCCAGAGGAGTGAATACAACATTGTAGATCAATTACTACATACTCCGTCTAGGATATCTGTTCTCTCCCTACTATTGAGTTCTGAAGCTCATAGGGAAGCTCTACAGAAAGTTTTGGAACAAGCTTTTGTAGAACCTAGCGTCACAATAAGCCAATTCAACAACATCGTTGCCAACATGTCCGCCGGAACTAACCTAAGTTTCTGTGACGAAGATCTTCCTAAAGAAGGAGTGGACCATAATCTTCCACTTCACATCTCCGTTGGCTGCATGGGTGATGTACTCACAGGAGTCCTAATAGACAATGGATCCTCTCTTAACGTCATGCCGAAATCAACATTGTCAAGATTATCTTTCGAAGATTACCCTCTAAGAAAAAGTCATGTCATCGTCAAAGCATTTGATGGATCAAGAAAGTCAGTTTTTGGAGAGGTAGATCTTCCCATAACTATTGGACCTCAGACGTTCAAAATCACTTTCTAAGTTATGGATATTCCAGCACAATACAGTTGTTTGCTAGGTCGCCCATGGATTCATGAGGCTGGGGCAATTACTTCAACACTTCATCAGAAACTGAAGTTCATAAGAAATGACATATTGGTAACCGTATGTGGAGAACGAGCTCTGATCGTCAGCAACCTGTCATCATTCTCCGACATAGAACCAAAAGAAGTTGTTGGAACTAAATTCCAAGCACTTTCCTTGGATAAGGAAAAAGTGTCGCTACCGCGAAAAATGGAATCGGAGTCGCCACTAATATATTCATCCCATCGCGGGAAAGGAATATCAGAAACCTAACTCGAAACAAGAACAAGGTCTTTCGACCAGAGAACAGGGCACGGGAGTCGGTTACGCAAGCGGAAAGTGCTAGCACCCCTCACGCCCATCGTACTCGATGGTATCCACCTACGTTTGTTTCTATCTAAAGGGTGTATCTATGTCTAAACCTAAATGCGAATGAATGCAAAAGAAATACGGGGAAAAGAAGGAATTATTTACAAGTGTGCTCGCTTAGGCCCCGCGACCCAATGCCTACGTATCCTATTAAGGAATCAGAGCGACCGTAGTTCGGCTCCATAGTTTCCATTTGTTTTGTGTTTTTTAGTTGAACAGCGGTTAAGGTCACAATCCACGATGCTCGACCTTTGGAGACTTATACGCCTACTTTTGGAAAGGACTTAACTTGTTCTTAAGCGCCTAACAAGGCAAAAGAATGAACTTGGGTTTGTGTTTTTTATGTAACTACATGATGAACAAAACCCAATACAAGGTTTCGCACCACTTCGTCACTTTGTTTTAATTTGAGCCTTTATTAAGTGTTTTAAGTGTTTTTGGTTGGGTATTTTTTAAGTGAATTTACTTTGCGATTAGAATCACATAAAATGTATAATGATCGAGAAGCAGATTAGGGAATGAATCCCACTCACTTCTATCCCATTATATAATGTTCAAGAAACAGATTAGGGAATGAATCCCACTCATTTCTATCCCATTAATTAATGTTTGAGAAACAGATTAGGGAATGAATCCCACTCATTTCTCTCCCATTAAGTAGCGACCGAGAAACAGATTAGGGAATGAATCCCACTCATTTCTATGCCACTAAGTGATTGAGAAACGGATTAGGGAATGAATCCCACTCATTTCTCTATCACTTTCTTAATGTGATTCGTATCTTTATTTATTAGTGTTTTAATGTTGAAAAGAAAAAGAATGAACAAAGGGGAACTAACTTATTCTCTAATCTAAATTATTCTATTCTACAAGTGGCCCTAAGGTTAAGGATAAGGGACCTCTACCTATGTTATCATGCATAGATTACAACCTAAGTTGTTCTATGTGACTAATCTTAATGAAGATTGAAGTCACCACCCTAAGGGAACATGGTAAGCATATAGTAAGGGATAAGAAAAAAGCAACAAGCAAGGTAGGTGACTTAATGAAGTCCCTAACCAAGTCTACTCCTAAGAGAGACTACACACAATGAATCCCAAGAGAAAATAATCCACAAAAGGTGGAGGAAGAACAAACAATCGTCGCCTCTTAAACTAACAACAATCAAAGTGTATAAGAAGAGGCAAAGCATGAGAAAGAGGGAAGAAAGCCCTAGGGCAGTAGCAAACCAAGGAATTAGTGTCCTAAATCAAACACAAAAGCATCATGGCGTCACACGAAAATATTCACAAGAAGTTACCAAAGTATCGCATGAATTGTTACTTAACAATTAGAAAACAAACATCAATTAATCAAAACAAAAAGCGAATGAAAACATGAACTAAATTTGAGGTCAGTAGCATATTATATCATTTATAGGTCTAAGGCTTTGTACCAATCTATGTTAGTCAATTAGCTTGAAACAACACAAAGTTCTAACAAAAACTAGACAAAACTTCAAGTAAGAAGAAGAAGTGGTTTAAAAATCTAATTCCAGGTCTTAGGACCTCTAAACATCCCTAATTATATGTACACAAAGAAACTAAGTCAATTGCATAAATGCAAAGCAAATTATAGGTCAAATTCACATGGTTATCCATTTAGAAACGCATATTAATCGGGTATAGAAAACCTAATGAAAACCTAACCAAAACATGGACTTGGACTTTCATTTTTTTTTTACACATTATCAAGTATTAGTCTACTGAAGCTACACAAAAATCAGAAATTGGATTCAATCCCTAAGGCCCCTAATCGAATTATTTTGTAAAACATACTAAACATAAAAGTGAAATGAACATATGTGAGGAAATGATTTATTAAAAATAGCAAACTAATTTCTAAAAATCTACAAAAAATACTAAAATTATCTACACACGTGATTCTATTTAAAATGTATTTTTTCACATTTTTTATTTGAGTTAAAAAGGAATTATGAATCAAAAGTTAAGACGAAACAAATTGAAACAAATTCTAGAACACTGCCTGGCCAGGGGTGTATTAGCAAAAAAGAAATGAACTAAAACTGAGTTATGCTGCACATTGGGCTTATAAAAAGGGGGTGAAAAACGAAAATACCAAAGCCCATTTGTAGAACGAGGCCCAAGTTCACACATTATATCACTTTTCATTTATTACATTTTCATTATTAACATGTCATCTTTATTATATCATGGGATTACATCACATGGTTTTTTCTTCTTTCCTTTTTTTGAAACGTGACAAAATGGTCAAGTGTACATTATATGGCATTTATCATAATATAAACCTTGCATTAATTGGTCAAGTCTCATTTAAGTTACTAGAAAACAAAAAAAATCAACTAGCCAATAAGCAACAGCCACCTAACATTCCCTAATCCAAACAATTAAAATAATTGAAAGTAAAAAAAAAAAGAAAAAGAAAACGCATGCACTTGACATGTGAACAGTACATGGAGCTACTGTTCATCATCTTCTCCGGTGAGTTCCATGGCGGCGCCGGTAACGGCCAAGGTTCGAAAACGAAAAGCGAGACCACCTCTCCCATCGAATTTTCGCAAGGAGTTCGAATATAAGCTTCGTTTTCATTAACAACTCCTCTAACAAACAATCCGAACCACATTTCTAAGACCTTAACATTCAAGAACCTCACAAAAATCATAACCACGCGTATCAATCAACTCGTTCTCACCTACTGAGCAATATTATGGCATTAATCGTTAACAAAACTAGCACTAAACTTATTCACACATGAATCGAAATTCGCAAGATTTGAATGCAACACACAACACCGAAAACATTTGGCCAATGCCCAGCCTCCTTGGTGTGAGGAGCACGTCAGATGCATCCTATCTATATGCTCTTAACATGGATGTTCTAAGTATGCTGAGATAGTTCAAAGACACTTACTTGAAGGATCTTGAATCAATGAATAAAGAGAACTCCACGCTTCTTCTAATGATGATGATATTCGAGGTTGATTTAATATACGTTTCTGAGAAGATTCAGTGATGATGCTTTGAAAGAAGATTCAGTGATGGTGCTTTGAAAGAAGATTCAGTGATGGTGGATCTTGAAGACAAAACGATGATGGTGTTGAGGATGATCCGTTTGAGAGCAAATGGTGGTGGTCTATGAAGTTTGTGACTCGGTCATGGTGGTAGAAGAGTGAGAACGGAGAAGTTGGTTATGGTGGTGGTGAAGTTTGTTATGATTGTCGATGGTGAAGATGAGAGAGAGAGGAGAGTGATCCGAGAGTGCTTGTGTGAAACTGTAAAAAGAAAAACGCATTCGGTCCTCTGAAATATGGAAGACCTTTTGTTTATATGTGGGAGCGTGTGGAGTTATGGTGAGGTGTTGTTGTAGTGTAACATTTCTCTTTAACACTTAGTGAACAAGTATGGCATTTTCAACAAGTTTTCATGGGCCTTTCACGTGTAACTTTCTATGCATGGCTATTTGGAGAATGTGATAATGATGTGTGCAAGAGTATGGCAGCAAACCTGCAGCCATGGTGCCTCAGGCAGAAATTATTCCATTCCATGTCACTCACTTTAGAGTTCTCTAACTCCTTAACCAATCACCCAAATGCTTGAATCTTGGTCTCATCATAAAGATGGCATGTAATAGAGCATGATTGGTATTGGAGGGGTCTTAAGATAGAGCTTAGAAGCATAGTAGAAATGACCATGAATTCCACGTGCCGCTTACTGCAACACCATACACACGCATAAGCCTGGTATCCTCTCAAACGCGACTTACAGGGGCACGACTTTGATGCTCTAAATTTCCTTAACCATACGACCAAAACACAAACTCTCTAGTTCCATGGATAGAGGGCGTGGAGGAGAGTAGTTTGATATTGAGCTTGAGTTAATTGGACCCTTGTGTTTCCTTAAAATGAGCTTTTAATTCAGCCTGCCACATGCTTGACAAAATGCCTCGTGCTTGCCTTGGATTTGTGCCCATGTCATGGTCAAAATGTGACTTAGTGAGGTCATGACTTTAAGGCTCCATAAAGGATTCAATACTCGTCTAATTTGCTTTTTTTTTGTTTCAATGGATAGATGTCATGGCAAATAGTAGATACATACCACGTTTGCACTAAATGGACGTTTATATTTCTCTGAAATCAACCTCAAAATCAGCACACCACGTGTTTGATGAAATGTGTCACGCTGCCCAGAATTTTGCCTCACACTATGACTTGTGTTCCAATGAAAATGTTCAACTTCACACCTCCATAAATTTTAATCCAAGCATTTTTTGAAAATAATTCCAACTACAAACTTGTAGAGGGCCGCGAGATCAACATTTTTGGTTTTGACCTTGTCTTGATTCAGAGCCTCGAAGTTCGTGTAAAACGGTCTCAAAGTCAGATGCCCATCCATTATGAGAATTTCATAAATTTCTCTAAGGGCTGAAAAAAATATCAACTTGAATCAGGAACTTCTCTCATCCATATATTTTTATCTAGATCTCAAATGAGAAAACTTCCAACTACAAAGTTGTATATCCCCATGAAATGAACAACTTTGTTGTTAACCTTGTTTTGAATTGATTCCTGGAACTAGGTGAAAAGTGTGCTTGAAGTTGACTACCCTACCATTCTCAAACTTTCCAAAATTTCTCTAAGTGTAGAAACTTTCTTTTTTTGGAAAATTTCACATTTTAACTAACTTGCCTTTTTTGGTAAATTTGACATTTTCTTGATTTTTATTATTTCTTCGATTTTCTCTGACCGATTTTCCACCAAAAGTCAATATTTGACAGTTGACTTTGACTTTGACCAAAAAGTCAGCTTTTTCCTGATTTTTCTGATTCCATGTGAATTTCCCGATTAATCCACTTCTGATTCAACTCTCAATCAGTTTGCAACCAAAGAAGCTTCAATGAATATATTTCTTCAAGGCAACCATACTTCATGCTCAAAATTATTTCCTGATTAAATTTTGATCAAAGTTATCTCCCACGCAGAAGCTCTTTTTCATCAATTTTCTTGAACAGTAACAATGATATGAATGAATGTATTGAATGAATGACCTACGTGAGGTATGCATATGAATGTGACATGAAAGCCAATTGGGGAATAAATAAGTGGGCAAATTTTGGGGTGCAACAGCTGCCCCTATTCAATCTTCTTGAACCTGAATGTACGAACGACATAAGTTCTGGACATGAGAGGTGTAAGTGGATTGAATACCCAAAAGTACCATCAAAATTTGCATCCTGGAGTAACAACTCTGAAGAGACATTTGCAATTGTGATTTTGAGAAAGGACACCAGTTACCACTGATTCCAAACAGGGGATACAATTAAATGCTTGACACAAACAAGAAACGCCAGTCAACTACTGGACCTTTGCCGATAACAACCGGACTTTGAAAGGAAGGACTAATAACAATCAGACCTGACCGAAGGATGCCTGTAACCACAGGACTTTAAGGAACAGACTAGTAACAACTAGAACTGACCAAAGGATGCCTATAACAATAGGACTTTAAAGGAACAGACTAGTAACAACTAGAACTGACCAAAGGACGCCTATAACAATAGGACTTTAAAGGAACAGACTAGTAACAACTAGAACTGACCAAAGGACGCCTGTAACAACAGGACTTTTGCTGGTAACAACCAGACTTTAAAGGATGCCTGTAACAACAGGACTTTTGCTGGTAACAACCAGACTTTAAAGGATGCCTGTAACAACAGGACTTTTGCTGGTGACAACCAGACTTTAAAGAATAGGACTAATAACAATCAGACCTAACCAAAGAATGCCTGTAACAACAGGACTTTAAAGGAACAGACTAGTAACAACTAGAACTGACCAAAGGATGCCTATAACCATAGGACTTTCGCTGGTAACAACCAGAATTTGAAGGATGCCCATAACCATGGGACTTTAAGGAAAGAGATGCCAATAATCATTGGGCTTGACTGAAAGAAAGGCTAGTGACTACTAGAATCAATCAGGGGATGCCAGTAAACACTGGGCTTTCAAGAAGATATTGATGCTTGTGAAGCATAAGAATTACATGGATCCCTCAGGCCAAAGGCGGGGTGTAACCCTTCAAGGGTGGCAATCATTCGAATTGCCACACACATAGTATGGATTTCAAATGATTGAAAAATGAGGTGGGTTGAATGCCCATCCTCATTCGCACTCTATTATGCACGCGGCATGCGGGAAAATAACCAAGGCAGACTTGCAAGAAGCAAAAGATATTCCTTATGCAAAAGGCAGTAAGGGGACTCACAAGAAGTGAATACAAAGAGAGGACCAGTAACGACCAGACTCTATTATAGGATGCCAGTAATCACTGGGCTTTGAAAGAGGTATTGTTACATATGGAACATAAGAACTACATAGTTCCCTCAGGCCAAAAGGCGGGGTGTAATTCTACAAGAGTGACAATCATTCGAATTGCCACACACAAAGTATGGGTTATCCAAACGATTGAGTTAAGCAAAAGGGAAATAACCATAGAGACAATGATCCCGACGATGAAAGACTTCGTATCCAATCCACATTGGAGTGAGAAAGTGAGACTTCTTCTGGGGATATATATTTTGTGCCCTCGGAGCACAAACAAACTTGGCTTATGCATTGATGCATGTTTGACTTTTTTTTTCATGGCGTAATGCTCCATATTCATGGAAATGCTACGCGTTTTTGTAGATGCAATGTGAATGCAATGATTACTATATGTAGAGTTAACGAGGGCCCTTTAGAGAATATTCCCCTGAATTGTCGATTGAGCTTCATCTCTGACCTCGGGAGAGGTAAACACCAGGGAGAATCCCCTTAGTGTTGTGAACTCTGTGGAGATGCCAATAGACATTGGACTTTAACTTGCAAGATATACTTCTTATTTGACTTGGAGAATACTTCTGACTTCTCACCATGTGCCATTGCTTGGGGAATTTTCAGCTTGAGGAGATTCCCTCAATTCACCATGTTGGGGATTAGGAATCCGGATAAGGAACCCTTTCTGGGATGAGTGGAATAACTCCGAGGAGAAATAAACTCCTATACTTGGGGAAAGAACGAATTCTCAGGAGAAATAAACTCCTATGCTCGGGGAGAGAGTAACTTGTTGGGGAAAAGCATCGTGATGCTTCTCATCTATGTGATGACCAACCGCACCTTACAAGTGAATGACGGTTTCTTCGATACAAACCGAAAGAGTATGCCCCAGGCTGTCTGACTTGTGAAGATATCTGATTTAACGAAGACATTTGCCTCGAAAGGATCCTTACACCACAATTACTTGAGAAAATTCTGCCCCAGCATATTCGATTATTTGAAATATTCTTTCTCTTGATCAACAGATCCTTTAAGAGATTTTTCGAATCTCGACGTAATTGCCCCAGATTGACTGAATTTTGAGAGAGATGCCTCGACATCACTACTTCAGATTGGTCATAATCAAGAGAGAGATTCCTCGACTTGATTGACCCATATTGATTGAATTTGAGATGTCAAACCTCGATTTGATTGCCCCTGATTGTGTGCATCTTATCATAATCCTCAAGTTTACTTCTTTTGAAGTCAAACAAACTGTGGAAGAAACTTCACCATGCTCAACGGAGTGTTCAAACTTTCCCCCTCAGGGTACTTAATCAAAGAGAGTATCCACCGCTCATGGTCAATAGAGTATTCAGACTTCTCCCCTCAGGGTAGTCAATCAAAGAAGGTATCAACTGATTTTCTCAACAGAGCATCCAAAGCTTTTCCTCTCAGAGTAATCAATCAAGAACAATATCAAACTGATCAGGCTCAGCGGAGTCTTCAGGCACTTGTCCCTTAATGATCAAGCAATGAGGGCATCAAACTGCACATGCTCAATGGAGTATTCAGACGAATTGCTTTGATAATCAATCTCTGAAGTGACTGCTTTTTACTCTATGGAGTTCTCAAGAGTCTTTTACTTTGACACGATCAAGCTCTTCATGGATTCTCATCATAGAAGCTTCCTTGATATTTAAGCAAATGTTTTGTATGCAAAATAATGTTGATTATAAGAATGATAATTCTAATGCAAAGTCTATGCTAGTCTTGAAGTTAAAATACTTTTTATGAAATGAGGTGGCCACCTCTTGTGAATGAAAGGTAAAGCGGGCATACGATACCAACATGGATATGTGTTACGCTTCATTGGGAGTTAGCTAAACGCTATCTCTTCGGAGTGCGTTTTCGAAATAAACCCTACTTCAATTAGGACTTTTAAGGGTTGTAACATGGCCGGGATCATGGTTTTCAGAAATAAAGGATTTTAGGCTCAAAATTATTTGGTGCCCACCCCTTTCATGATGTTCTCCGCTCCTAAGTTCAGTTAACTCAACATGAGTGCTCATCCCTCACAAGGAATTTTAAGATGGTTGAGGAATCAATGAGGTTTTTTCGGACATGGCAGTCGCTCACCTTTTATTCTTTTGATTCATTGTCACACGACCTTGTTTTTTCTTTATTTTCACCATTATTTTTCTTTTTATGGATATATTTTTCTTTCATCCCTTTTTCTTTTCTTTTCATTTTTTTTTTGCCATTTTTTTTTCTCTTTTTTTTTTCCGAACAAGTCGTGTGACCTCGCATTGTATTTGATTTGTGGGAGATGACTGCGACTGCCTCATTCCTTTGATTGATGAAGAATTACCATTGCGGTATCGTCATCTTTTGTCCTCTTGGTAGGTGAAGGATAACCATTGCGGTTTTGACATTCCTCAACCTTTTGAAGGATAACCATTGTTGTATCCTTGGATGCATATCCTTTATGAGTTTTGAACACTTGGTCAGATTAACTGAACACTACCCTACCCCAGGGTTAAAAATAAGGGTTTTTTATGATCAGAAAAGAAACTCCTACTTCAAGGCTCAAAGGGGTTAACGAGGGTCTATCTCTCTTATATCTCCGGTGTTTGGGGATTTGAAACAATGCCTGTACATCATCAGCAGGGTTTTATTCAAAAACACACAATTAAGGATTTTACATTTTTTTGTCATCATTCTCCCTCCGCTCTTTGCCTAAGCAAGTGATTAGTAAAGTTGGTATCGTAATGCCAAAAACATTTTTATGAGTGAAAACGAATGGATTACTTCAAGACAAACATAAACAATGTGTTATGATTTTCGTTCGAAAATTAACAAATTTTTACATGCAATCAATGCTTAAACAAACAGTGAAATGTTACAAATGAGAATGCAATAAAGGTTAGACGAATGTCATTGTTGAGGAGACTTGACTCCGTATGGACTTATTGCTCTTAAATGTCTTCTGCAGTTTTGATACCTCATCGAGACTTCAATTTGTGCATAAAACCTCTTGGAGTGGATGTGGTTGTTCTGAAACCAACGAGGACTTGAATTCTGCCTTTGAATGTCCTACCAACTTCGGTTGAATGGCTAGGTGCCCCTGCATGGTAGCCACTTAGCATTATCGTATGTTCCTTCTACACACTTTAGATTACTTCCCAGAAAAATATTCCAACAAAGGTGTACAAGAGTGGTGCATTTTCGCCTCACTTTAGGGATTCGAGCAATGCAAATGATGCAATACTCAAGATAGACAATGTCTTGCTTATCCCTCGGTCGGGAGCCCCAAATATAGATGCTAGAACGGCAATCACCATCATGACTGAAAGAACATTGCATTATCATCGAACTCAAGAGAACTATCTGTGGTGAGGAAGACCCAAAACACCAACTGAAATACCAACAATCAGGGATATAACCGAGCACAAGGCACTGAAATTACACCGGTTCATTTCTCATATTCTTTCTTTCTCTGTTGACGAGAAAAGGCCACTAAAAAGAAAATTCTGGGAAGAGATGACACATGATATGAAGCAATAGCTTGAGAATGAGAAATGCCTCTGTAGAACATTCTTGATTATCACATGGAAAAAGATTCAGACGGAGTCACACAAGAATTTGTAATGCTTTAGGGATTCGAGCAATGCAAATGACACAATGCTCAAGATAAGAATACGTCTTGCTTATCCCTCGGTCGGGAGCCCCAAGCAATTTCCACATATATGTACAAGAGATGATTACCACTTTGGCTTGCATGTCCAGACTATCCAGAGAGAGAATAAATGACCTTTGCATCTCTTGACATTAAACACTAGGCACAATCCAACAATGTCTAAATCAACGGAGTCACAATCTTTTATGGCTTTCAACCTTTTCTCCAAGAGGTGGAACCTTTTTTCATTTTCAATAATCGGAAACTCGAAGACTTCAATGATGTGAATTCTCCTTACCAAGAATAGGAATCTCAACATTACTTCAGACATGATGATTCAAAAGACCTTCTCTTGAGGTGAGATTAACATTGCATTTGGCCTCTAAGGAACCTGTCTCAATTCTTCTTGTCAAAGAGAAAAGGCTTGAATAACCTCCATACACTGATTCATGTTAATCCCCATTTCTGTTCTCATCTCAGTCAGAAACCTCACGGAGTCATTCCAATACCAACTTTCGAGCACATAACGGTGAGAAGTCAGATTTCGTTGTTGAAGTCAGAATTTGAATGGAAAGGGCCCCCATAAGCTTCTGATAGAACCATGAAATGCATGATAGTATGAATGCATATTTCA
Source organism: Vicia villosa (assembly GCF_029867415.1). Classification (NCBI taxonomy): domain Eukaryota; kingdom Viridiplantae; phylum Streptophyta; class Magnoliopsida; order Fabales; family Fabaceae; genus Vicia; species Vicia villosa. Next base: position 190,979,822 of record NC_081180.1, read on the forward strand.
TTTCTAAGGGATCCTAAAGTCTTTTCATCAACTTTTTTTTCCCTTTTATTCTCCCTTTTTTTTTGCATATAGTATCTTTTCTTTTTTCTTTTCCATCTTTTCTGTTTTTCTACTTTTTCCGTTTCCCTTTTTTTTGGAAATAGACTTTAGAATCCCCCACAAATGAAGTGGATAGAGTGATAATGTTATGCAATGCAAAACATGGGATCAAGGTCCATATAACCTTAGTAACCACTGTACAATCCTCTGAATAACTGATATAGGTCAGATGTCATGAGATCAAAGGTCCGACACCTTTTTGAATACCAGGAGAACCAATAGTCACCAACAGAATATGAATAGTCACCAACGGTACCTGTCATGTATATCCCACCCCACTCACAGGTGAATCTAGGTCAAGGTAGGTCAAAAGGTCTCCAGCGTTAACAACTCTCCTGAAACACCATCATTGTTGCAAATACATGCCAACAACGGTATCCCATTCGAGTCTCAGCTGGTCGTGGGTCTCATGATCGCAATCAACAGAACCTGACATTCTGTTGGCGTCATGACTATCCACTCTATCCTAGGTATCCTATGTGTCAACTCTGGCCTGGGTATTGGGCCTTTTACCTCATAGAACATCCCACCCAACCTGCAAACAGAGAAAATATGTGGTCCCCACGGGGACCCATAATATAGTCCAGATGCATGATATGCAAGCAGAAAATAAACATGATGTGCAAGCATATATACAACATGTAAACAAATAAACAAACAAAAACACCCAATAAACAAACAAACAAACAAAGGCTAGGATCGACTCGCTAAGAATGGACCAGCACCGGTCTATCAACATCCCCAGCAGAGTCGCCATCTGTCGCTACCGCGAAAAATGGAATCGGAGTCGCCACTAATATATTCATCCCATCGCGGGAAAGGAATATCAGAAACCTAACTCGAAACAAGAACAAGGTCTTTCGACCAGAGAACAGGGCACGGGAGTCGGTTACGCAAGGGGAAGGTGCTAGCACCCCTCACGCCCATCGTACTCGATGGTATCCACCTACGTTTGTTTCTATCTAAAGGGTGTATCTATGTCTAAACCTAAATGCGAATGAATGCAAAAGAAATACGGGGAAAAGAAGGAATTATTTACAAGTGTGCTCACTTAGGCCCCGCGACCCAATGCCTACGTATCCCATTAAGGAATCAGAGCGACCGTAGTTCGGCTCCATAGTTTCCATTTGTTTTGTGTTTTTTAGTTGAACAGCGGTTAAGGTCACAATCCACGATGCTCGACCTTTGGAGACTTATACGCCTACTTTTGGAAAGGACTTAACTTGTTCTTAAGCGCCTAACAAGGCAAAAGAATGAACTTGGGTTTGTGTTTTTTATGTAACTACATGATGAACAAAACCCAATACAAGGTTTCGCACCACTTCGTCACTTTGTTTTAATTTGAGCCTTTATTAAGTGTTTTAAGTATTTTTGGTTGGGTATTTTTTAAGGGAATTTACTTTGCGATTAGAATCACATAAAATGTATAATGATCGAGAAGCAGATTAGGGAATGAATCCCACTCACTTCTATCCCATTATATAATGTTCAAGAAACAGATTAGGGAATGAATCCCACTCATTTCTATCCCATTAATTAATGTTTGAGAAACAGATTAGGGAATGAATCCCACTCATTTCTCTCCCATTAAGTAGCGACCGAGAAACAGATTAGGGAATGAATCCCACTCATTTCTATGCCACTAAGTGATTGAGAAACAGATTAGGGAATGAATCCCACTCATTTCTCTATCACTTTCTCAATGTGATTCGTATCTTTATTTATTAGTGTTTTAATGTTGAAAAGAAAAAGAATGAACAAAGGGGAACTAACCTATTCTCTAATCTAAATTATTCTATTCTACAAGTGGCCCTAAGGTTAAGGATAAGGGACCTCTACCTATGTTATCATGCATAGATTACAACCTAAGTTGTTCTATGTGACTAATCTTAATGAAGATTGAAGTCACCACCCTAAGGGAACATGGTAAGCATATAGTAAGGGATAAGAAAAAAGCAACAAGCAAGGTAGGTGACTTAATGAAGTCCCTAACCAAGTCTACTCCTAAGAGAGACTACACACAATGAATCCCAAGAGAAAATAATCCACAAAAGGTGGAGGAAGAACAAACAATCGTCGCTTCTTAAACTAACAACAATCAAAGTGTATAAGAAGAGGCAAAGCATGAGAAAGAGGGAAGAAAGCCCTAGGGCAGTAGCAAACCAAGGAATTAGTGTCCTAAATCAAACACAAAAGCATCATGGCATCACACGAAAATATTCACAAGAAGTTACCAAAGTATCGCATGAATTGTTACTTAACAATTAGAAAACAAACATCAATTAATCAAAACAAAAAGCGAATGAAAACATGAACTAAATTTGAGGTCAGTAGCATATTATATCATTTATAGGTCTAAGGCTTTGTACCAATCTATGTTAGTCAATTAGCTTGAAACAACACAAAGTTCTAACAAAAACTAGACAAAACTAGGTCAAAACTAGTTAGTAGAATTCACATTAGGAGTGAAGTTAGGAAAATGCAATCAAATGATGGAAGTCAGTAGTTAATAACCTCTAAGAGGTGTCTAAACATCCATAAAATCATGTCAAGAAGTCTCATACAAAATTATAGGTCATTTGGACAAGTTATGATACAATCGTTAACCAAAAGCAAGGTATTTACATGTGAGAAAGAAAAAATCAAGTAAAATAAGAAGAAGTGGTTTAAAAATCTAATTCCAGGTCTTAGGACCTCTAAACATCCCTAATTATATGTACACAAAGAAACTAAGTCAATTTCATAAATGCAAAGCAAATTATAGGTCAAATTCACATGGTTATCCATTTAGAAACGCATATTAATCGGGTATAGAAAACCTAATGAAAACCTAACCAAAACATGGACTTGGACTTTCATTTTTTTTTACACATTATCAAGTATTAGTCTACTGAAGCTACACAAAAATCGGAAATTGGATTCAATCCCTAAGGCCCCTAATCGAATTATTTTGTAAAACATACTAAACATAAAAGTGAAATGAACATATGTGAGTAAATGATTTATTAAAAATAGCAAACTAATTTCTAAAAATCTACAAAAAATACTAAAATTATCTACACACATGATTCTTGTAACACCCGTATATTTTAATTTTTAATTTAAATGGAAATTTAATTAATAATTAGAATTATTGGTGGTTTGAGGGATATTAATTGGGAAATGATGGTTATGTTGTTGGGCCATGTGTGATGTTAAGGAATGAGGGGGTGTTATGTTAGTAAAGGCCCTATTCCAATTAAAAGGTTATTTTATAAAATAATAAGGAATGGAGAATAAGAGAAAGGAATGTGAAAAGAGTTTGGAACACGAAGAACGTGAAAGAGGAGCAATGGAGGGAGAGACCAATCAAGAACTCTTGGCTAAGGTAAGGGGGGACTCTTCCGGTTAATTTCTATTATGTGATTATGGGTAATGGGATGGATTAACGTATGATTCGATTCGATTGGGTATATTGGGATTTGATATTGTTAGGTATGTTATGATTTAGGATAATTGATGAATTTGTATAGATTGTTGGTTATTGATGTGTTGTTTTGATGTATAATGATGTGTGATGAGAAATTCGATGATTATATGCCTGTATGCGATGTCTGGAATCGTTTTTGGTGAAAAGGATGTGAAATCGCAGAGTCTGAATGCAGACCCGTAATTCTGCAAAATCGCCAGGTCGCGCCGCGAACCTCTGTTTGCGCCGCGAACCATTGGGCAGAAAACCAGGAAGTTGTGATACGCTCAGGTCGCGCCGCGTCCATGTGTTGGCGCCGCGAAGGCGTAAGTTTTTCTCGTTTCGCGCCGCGAACCCGGTTGGCGCCGCGTGCTGTAGCGATAATTATTTTCTTTGAAAAATGTAAAAATGTGTAACTTTCAAACCGTAAGTCCGTTTTAGACGCCGTTTTGGACGTTGTTCCTTAAATTGAATGTTCTACCATATAAAATAAATATAACAACAATAACTTGATTTTATTTTGAAAAGTATCATTTTCTTCAAATGTGGTTTATTCTTGTTTTGCGTAGTTGATGAGGTGCAATGGTTTGTTGTTTGCATAATTGAATATGTGCAATGATGGGTGTTGTTATAATGTGATTGCTTCTGCTTGTTATGCAAAATGGATGTTGTTCATGGTAAATATGGTTATCATGTGTTTTGATGAATGATGATGTAAATGCTCTGTTATTGTTGGGGTGATTTGTTGTACTTGGTACACGATTGTGAGAGGTGCTATTGTTGTTGCACTGTGTGGTGAATGTTTTATCTGTTATGATGTCGTGGTTGTAACTGGTAATTGATATACATATATTGTTGATGTAAAATATGTATTTATTTATAGTTGAGAAATAACATAACTGTGTGTGGCTATTGATTATCGTGGTGGTTGATGATTATGACATTTGGTTGTTTAATGTTGACGGTGAGCATGTTATGGTTGATACATGCATTTCATAATCATGTTGTGGGCTGTATCCCTTATGGTGGTGGGACAGCGGTAGCTAATTCCCATTGTGTGGAATTGGTGAGAGAAGTAGCCGAATCTTTATGGTGGTGGATCGGTGAGATGGGTTATCCCATGTTTGGTACCACATGCATATAGTTGCATTTGCATTAGGTTGTTGTGTATAATTATAACATGAATGGAAGATTGTCCAATGTTATAATATTTGATGACGGTGTAATTGTTATGGTGTTGTCTTTTGGTAATGTATTCTATTATTGTGTGAATTGATGAATAATAGATGTGAATCTGAATATATGACAAATTGGGTGAATGATATATTATGATGTTTTGTTGCTTATGAATGCATAACATTGATTAATTGAGAATGAGACTCACCCTTACTTGTTGACAATTTTCAGATTAAGGAGTAGCGGCATTAGTGCTCGGTGAGGATGACTCGTAAAGTTTATCCGTTGTTTTGGGTCGTGTCGGTCATGCTCTGATCTTGTAACACTGGGGGACGATAGTTATAGAGATTTAGGAGAATCCTCTATTTTATTTGGTGTTGGATTATGGTTTCTATTGGTTATGTTGATGATGTTCCTTATTCCGCTGTGATAAACATAATTGTGTCTTTGGTAAATCGTTTCCTAATAAAGCATGACTTGACCATGATTGGTTTATTTATTTTAAATAATTGTGGCACCCTTGTGTTTATGTTTTACTCTGAAATATTTATTTAATTGCCGTGGGGTTTAGAAGGGTGTTACAATAGTGGTATCAGAGCAGGTCGGTCCGTCCGGCCAATTGTTGAGTCAGTTGAGTTGCGCGACAGTTGCATATTGTCGGCATTTTATTCCTTGGTACGCGACATGTGAGTGAATCACTGTCGGTACTTGATTGTTTGTTGCAGGTGTTGGATTGAAACAAGTGGGGGAGAAGCTTCGCTTCTCGGTTATGTTTCAGTTGTAAGAAGATTGATTCAGTAGACTGTTGTTGGCAACAGTGCGAGCATTGTTGGAGTTTGTTGCTTCCCGAATTGAAGGTGACTTGGAATTAAGACTTCACTAGGAATTGAGTTGGAACGTCTTGAAGGAAGGTGATTAGAGGTAATTGACAGTTATTGTAAGAGAAGGAGATTGGAGAGTTGCGATGTGTCAGCTCTGCTGGTGTGCTGCGAAGATGTCAGTTGGGTAGCCTTGCGTCTCGGAAGAGGTTCAGTTACGAGTTTGCAAGGAGGATTGTTGTCGTGATGTTGCAGAAAGCGGACTTCGGCGGGGGAATGTGTCGCTTAAGTTATAAGGATGTTTGGAAGTGAAGAGATACGATAAGGGGCTGTTTGGAATGTGATAGAGTTGAAGAGAATGAGTTTTGGAGAGAGATTTTCGTAAGCAAAACGCAGGAAAACTGCTGAATAGCTGCGGAACTTCGAAAATTCATAACTGGAGTTCTGGACACCCGAATTGAGTTCCGTTTGAAGCGTCGGAAAGCTAACGGGATGAACTTTGTTATAAAAATGGTTGCAGCAGCTGTAACATAATTAATTGTGACAGGATGACGTTGGAAGGAGGCGAAGTTACGGTTACTCTTGTTCTTATAACTAGACTTGTTTATTGGTACTGCACGGGATGTCAGTGTCAGTGTTGAATGGATCGAAGGAATACTTGGAAGTTTTTTTTGAGAAGTAATTTTAAGAATTGAATTTACCAATTGAGGAGTTTTGGATATATCGTATAGAGTGTCGCTGCATGATGTCAGTGTTGCATTTTCGGACAATGATTGGAAAATTCATATCTTGGGTTCCGAGTGTCGGATTAATGTGCCGTTTGAACCTACGAGGAAGAGGGATTGTGTTCTAATTTATGGAAGAGTTATAAATACGGTAGAGTGACCCTATGAGGAGAGGTTCTGAAGTCGGTTATAGAAGCGTGAAACTTGTGAATAAGAATGCCTACTACCGCGATTGTTTGAAACGACGTGGAGTAGAACATGTTGTTGATGAATAAGTCGATGAGATGTTCGGTCACAAAGATGATTTGAATACCGATGGATTTTAGTGAATGAGTAAATTAGTAGTAAAGATGGGACAAACTTTAGAACCCTTGGAATCGTATTTGTGATGGCAAGGTAACGATAAGTATAAAAGAAGGATTGTAGGGAATTTCTAACATTGTTGACGTGAGAGAGACTTTGTTGAGATTCCGAGTGGGATGATAATTGGACGTGAAGGATGTAATAGAATTTGGATTAAAACCACGAGTTATGAATGTTGTGCTATTGTGTTGCGTAGGAAGTCTTTAAATATGTCGGTGCTAAGGATGAATGAGTGGATTTAATTGGACAATTTAGAGACTTGAGTTGGTATGTGAAGGTGATCCTAATAGTGTTAGATTGAGTATGCTAGAAGATGACTAGTGGTATTCTTAACGAGATTAGAGAAGGTCAGAAAGATGATGTTGAGTTGATCGATAGGTTGACTTTGAATTACCAAGGTAAAGGCGGTGAATTCAGAATCGACGGGAATAATATAACGAGGTTGAGTGATTGGATTTGTGTAACTGATGTTTTGAGCTTCGGAAGAATATTCTAGAAGAAAGGACACCGTAGTGGATTATTGAACTATGACGATGTTAATGAGTTTGGGTGCAAACTCGGAAATGGACACTATTATGTAGTAACGACGGTTTATGCTTAAATATGATTTTCAACTAATATTGACAAATTTAGGACTTGATCACCCTAAATCTCTTGTTGGTAGTAGATGAAATCATATAGAAGAGATAAGCTTGTTTTGTTACCTTAATGGTTTAAGATGTGATGAATACTAAGCCGTGAGAATAATCACTCACTATGTTGTGTGAACTTATGAAGAAGTGAATATGAAAGAGTGCAACATGGTGGATGATGACTTAAGATGGGTAATCAGAGTCGCGCAGCGAAAGTGTGATGTGGAGTAGTGTTATGAGTACTACTCGCGGGAAGTAAGGGATTAAAATGTCGGAAGCCTACATAGAGAATATGTATTGATCTATATGTTGGATTTAGAATCCAGTGGATGTAAGGATGTCGTGTCGAAGAATTATGACTCTTTTGAATAATTGCCGAGATGATGAATATGTTATTATGGTTGTACGTAGTTAACGAGTATGTATTCGGTGAAATTAAAGCGAAGAGTTGATGCCACTTGATGCTATAATAATTTGGTGTTGTTGTTAAGAGTTATTGTAGATTTCTAGATATAATGCGGAATTATACTCTATGAAAGGAGGAATTGATTTAGTTCTTAGAAGAGAGTGAAACTCAATTTGAGTTGTTTGTAAGGAATGGCGTATTGAGGCTGATGAGCGTGATTTTAATTACTTGTGTGCACTCGTTCCGATGGCCGGAATGTTAAATAGATGTAGTAACTCAGGAATTTGTTTTTTGAGTGCGAGTAAGTATTATTGAGTGGTAAATTGGTACCATGAATGATGAAGAATGATTCTTGAAACGAATGAATAAAGAGAGTCGGAATCAGGTAAAACTCAGAACTCTATTTGGTATAGATGATTGTGATGAGTAATCAGAGTAGTGCGGAAAAAGCGGAATCTAACGTGCTGGATAATTGATGGTGTGACTTGAGGGGAGTCAGATAATTGGAATTCAATGGTATAGGAATATGAGTATTGAGTTCTTGAAGGAAGCGGTTGGTGAAAAGTGTAAGTATTACTTTATCGCTCAGATGGAAGAGTATGCCTAAGGTTGGTGTGTTGGTAGATGGTATGCATTACTGCAGTGTTGATCAGTGTGATCATACTATAGATTGCGTAATTGTATTACTCGGCTGTTGGGCGTATTGTATAGGTTGTATCTCAAGGTTCTGTTGTTGTTAACCTTTTGGAGCTATAGCGAGTGGTATACTTTTGGATAGCCAAAAGCGACGTAAGAACTGGGATTTGAACGTACGAAACATGTTTCCTGTTGGTTATGTCAGATGGATTTTGAGGATTGACCGATGGTAACGTTAATTGGGAGCTGGAGAGTCAGGTGGAGGACTCTTATACGAGCTGGTTACTTGAGGTATGTTTTCGAGGACGAAAACTCTTTTAGTGGGGGAGAGTTGTAACACCCGTATATTTTAATTTTTAATTTAAATGGAAATTTAATTAATAATTAGAATTATTGGTGGTTTGAGGGATATTAATTGGGAAATGATGGTTATGTTGTTGGGCCATGTGTGATGTTAAGGAATGAGGGGGTGTTATGTTAGTAAAGGCCCTATTCCAATTAAAAGGTTATTTTATAAAATAATAAGGAATGGAGAATAAGAGAAAGGAATGTGAAAAGAGTTTGGAACACGAAGAACGTGAAAGAGGAGCAATGGAGGGAGAGACCAATCAAGAACTCTTGGCTAAGGTAAGGGGGGACTCTTCTGGTTAATTTCTATTATGTGATTATGGGTAATGGGATGGATTAACGTATGATTCGATTCGATTGGGTATATTGGGATTTGATATTGTTAGGTATGTTATGATTTAGGATAATTGATGAATTTGTATAGATTGTTGGTTATTGATGTGTTGTTTTGATGTATAATGATGTGTGATGAGAAATTCGATGATTATATGCTTGTATGCGATGTCTGGAATCGTTTTTGGTGAAAAGGATGTGAAATCGCAGAGTCTGAATGCAGACCCGTAATTCTGCAAAATCGCCAGGTCGCGCCGCGAACCTCTGTTTGCGCCGCGAACCATTGGGCAGAAAACCAGGAAGTTGTGATACGCTCAGGTCGCGCCGCGTCCATGTGTTGGCGCCGCGAAGGCGTAAGTTTTTCTCGTTTCGCGCCGCGAACCCGGTTGGCGCCGCGTGCTGTAGCGATAATTATTTTCTTTGAAAAATGTAAAAATGTGTAACTTTCAAACCGTAAGTCCGTTTTAGACGCCGTTTTGGACGTTGTTCCTTAAATTGAATGTTCTACCATATAAAATAAATATAACAACAATAACTTGATTTTATTTTGAAAAGTATCATTTTCTTCAAATGTGGTTTATTCTTGTTTTGCGTAGTTGATGAGGTGCAATGGTTTGTTGTTTGCATAATTGAATATGTGCAATGATGGGTGTTGTTATAATGTGATTGCTTCTGCTTGTTATGCAAAATGGATGTTGTTCATGGTAAATATGGTTATCATGTGTTTTGATGAATGATGATGTAAATGCTCTGTTATTGTTGGGGTGATTTGTTGTACTTGGTACACGATTGTGAGAGGTGCTATTGTTGTTGCACTGTGTGGTGAATGTTTTATCTGTTATGATGTCGTGGTTGTAACTGGTAATTGATATACATATATTGTTGATGTAAAATATGTATTTATTTATAGTTGAGAAATAACATAACTGTGTGTGGCTATTGATTATCGTGGTGGTTGATGATTATGACATTTGGTTGTTTAATGTTGACGGTGAGCATGTTATGGTTGATACATGCATTTCATAATCATGTTGTGGGCTGTATCCCTTATGGTGGTGGGACAGCGGTAGCTAATTCCCATTGTGTGGAATTGGTGAGAGAAGTAGCCGAATCTTTATGGTGGTGGATCGGTGAGATGGGTTATCCCATGTTTGGTACCACATGCATATAGTTGCATTTGCATTAGGTTGTTGTGTATAATTATAACATGAATGGAAGATTGTCCAATGTTATAATATTTGATGACGGTGTAATTGTTATGGTGTTGTCTTTTGGTAATGTATTCTATTATTGTGTGAATTGATGAATAATAGATGTGAATCTGAATATATGACAAATTGGGTGAATGATATATTATGATGTTTTGTTGCTTATGAATGCATAACATTGATTAATTGAGAATGAGACTCACCCTTACTTGTTGACAATTTTCAGATTAAGGAGTAGCGGCATTAGTGCTCGGTGAGGACGACTCGTAAAGTTTATCCGTTGTTTTGGGTCGTGTCGGTCATGCTCTGATCTTGTAACACTGGGGGACGATAGTTATAGAGATTTAGGAGAATCCTCTATTTTATTTGGTGTTGGATTATGGTTTCTATTGGTTATGTTGATGATGTTCCTTATTCCGCTGTGATAAACATAATTGTGTCTTTGGTAAATCGTTTCCTAATAAAGCATGACTTGACCATGATTGGTTTATTTATTTTAAATAATTGTGGCACCCTTGTGTTTATGTTTTACTCTGAAATATTTATTTAATTGCCGTGGGGTTTAGAAGGGTGTTACAATTCTATTTAAAATGTATTTTTTTCACATTTTTTATTTGAGTTAAAAGGGAATTATGAATCAAAAGTTAAGACGAAACAAATTGAAACAAATTCTAGAACACTGCCTGGCCAGGGGTGTATTAGCAAAAAAGAAATGAACTAAAACTGAGTTATGCTGCACATTGGGCTTATAAAAAGGGGGTGAAAAACGAAAATACCAAAGCCCATTTGTAGAACGAGGCCCAAGTTCACACATTATATCACTTTTCATTTATTACATTTTCATTATTAACATGTCATCTTTATTATATCATGGGATTACATCACATGGTTTTTTCTTCTTTCCTTTTTTTGAAACGTGACAAAATGGTCAAGTGTACATTATATGGCATTTATCATAATATAAACCTTGCATTAATTGGTCAAGTCTCATTTAAGTTACTAGAAAACAAAAAAAATCAACTAGCCAATAAGCAACAGCCACCTAACATTCCCTAATCCAAACAATTAAAATAATTGAAAGTAAAAAAAAAAAAAAGAAAACGCATGCACTTGACACGTGAACAGTACATGGAGCTACTGTTCATCATCTTCTCCGGTGAGTTCCATGGCGGCGCTGGTAACGACCAAGGTTCGAAAACGAAAAGCGAGACCACCTCTCCCATCGAATTTTCGCAAGGAGTTCGAATATAAGCTTCGTTTTCATTAACAACTCCTCTAACACACAATCCGAACCACATTTCTAAGACCTTAACATTCAAGAACCTCACAAAAATCATAACCACGCGTATCAATCAACTCGTTCTCACCTACTGAGCAATATTATGGCATTAATCGTTAACAAAACTAGCACTAAACTTATTCACACATGAATCGAAATTCGCAAGATTTGAATGCAACACACAACACCGAAAACATTTGGCCAATGCCCAGCCTCCTTGGTGTGAGGAGCACGTCAGATGCATCCTATCTATATGCTCTTAACATGGATGTTCTAAGTATGCTGAGATAGTTCAAAGACACTTACTTGAAGGATCTTGAATCAATGAATAAAGAGAACTCCACGCTTCTTCTAATGATGATGATATTCGAGGTTGATTCAATATACGTTTCTGAGAAGATTCAGTGATGATGCTTTGAAAGAAGATTCAGTGATGGTGCTTTGAAAGAAGATTCAGTGATGGTGGATCTTGAAGACAAAACGATGATGGTGTTGAGGATGATCCGTTTGTGAGCAAATGGTGGTGGTCTATGAAGTTTGTGACTCGGTCATGGTGGTAGAAGAGTGAGAACGGAGAAGTTGGTTATGGTGGTGGTGAAGTTTGTTATGATTGTCGATGGTGAAGATGAGAGAGAGAGGAGAGTGATCCGAGAGTGCTTGTGTGAAACTGTAAAAAGAAAAACGCATTCGGTCCTCTGAAATGTGGAAGACCTTTTGTTTATATGTGGAAGCGTGTGGAGTTATGGTGAGGTGTTGTTGTAGTGTAACATTTCTCTTTACCACTTAGTGAACAAGTATGGCATTTGCAGCAAGTTTTCATGGGCCTTTCACGTGTAACTTTCTATGCATGGCTATTTGGAGAATGTGATAATGATGTGTGCAAGAGTGTGGCAGCAAACCTGCAGCCATGGTGCCTCAGGCAGAAATTATTCCATTCCATGTCACTCACTTTAGAGTTCTCTAACTCCTTAACCAATCACCCAAATGCTTGAATCTTGGTCTCATCATAAAGATGGCATGTAATAGAGCATGATTGGTATTGGAGGGGTCTTAAGATAGAGCTTAGAAGCATAGTAGAAATGACCATGAATTCCACGTGCCGCTTACTGCAATACCATACACACGCATAAGCCTGGTATCCTCTCAAACGCGACTTACAGGGGCACGACTTTGATGCTCTAAATTTCCTTAACCATACGACCAAAACACAAACTCTCTAGTTCCATGGATAGAGGGCGTGGAGGAGAGTAGTTTCGTATTGAGCTTGAGTTAATTGGACCCTTGTGTTTCCTTAAAATGAGCTTTTAATTCAGCCTGCCACATGCTTGACAAAATGCCTCGTGCTTGCCTTGGATTTGTGCCCATGTCAGGGTCAAAATGTGACTTAGTGAGGTCATGACTTTAAGGCTCCATAAAGGATTCAATACTCGTCCAATTTGCTTTTTTTTTGTTTCAATGGATAGATGTCATGGCAAATAGTAGATACATACCACGTTTGCACTAAATGGACGTTTATATTTCTCTGAAATCAACCTCAAAATCAGCACACCACGTGTTTGATGAAATGTGTCACGCTGCCCAGAATTTTGCCTCACACTATGACTTGTGTTCCAATGAAAATGTTCAACTTCACACCTCCATAAATTTTAATCTAAGTATTTTTTGAAAATAATTCCAACTACAAACTTGTAGAGGGCCGCGAGCTCAACATTTTTGGTGTTGACCTTGTCTTGATTCAGAGCCTCGAAGTTCGTGTAAAACGGTCTCAAAGTCAGATGCCCATCCATTATGAAAATTTCATAAATTTCTCTAAGTGCTGAAAAAAATATCAACTTGAATCAGGAACTTCTCTCATCCATATATTTTTATCTAGATCTCAAATGAGAAAACTTCCAACTACAAAGTTGTATATCCCCATGAAATGAACAACTTTGTTGTTAACCTTGTTTTGAATTGATTCCTGGAACTAGGTGAAAAGTGTGCTTGAAGTTGACTACCCTACCATTCTCAAACTTTCCAAAATTTCTCTAAGTGTAGAAACTTTCTTTTTTTGGAAAATTTCACATTTTAACTAACTTGCCTTTTTTGGTAAATTTGACATTTTCTTGATTTTTATTATTTCTTCGATTTTCTCTGACCGATTTTCCACCAAAAGTCAATATTTGACAGTTGACTTTGACTTTGACCAAAAAGTCAGCTTTTTCCTGATTTTTCTGATTCCATGTGAATTTCCCGATTAATCCACTTCTGATTCAACTCTCAATCAGTTTGCAACCAAAGAAGCTTCAATGAATATATTTCTTCAAGGCAACCATACTTCATGCTCAAAATTATTTCCTGATTAAATTTTGATCAAAGATATCTCCCACGCATAAGCTCTTTTTCATCAATTTTCTTGAACAGTAACAATGATATGAATGAATGTATTGAATGAATGACCTACGTGAGGTATGCATATGAATGTGACATGAAAGCCAATTGGGGAATAAATAAGTGGGCAAATTTTGGGGTGCAACAAAAAGGAAAGGAGAAAGCAGCGTCTATCTCTTCATACAAAGATGCAATCCAAGTTGTAAAGGATGGCACTACCAGTGGTTGGGGCACATTAATATTCCTACCAACAACAAGAACAGAACAGGAGTTGGATTCTTTCCAACATCATCAAAGACTATTCCAGGGATTGAGGTAGTTCTCCCAATTCAAGAAACTTTCTGCAGTGGAGGTTTTCTTCAACCTGTTCAACAAACAGTCAATACCATCGGTACGGAAAACACCGATGAGAATTTTGAAGTGGAATGTATGTCTTACCTTTTCGAAGCAGGATACATATCCCTATCAGAGTCTGATTCACCTTGCTGTTATCCGACTAAGGGATCTGAAAGTAAGACTCAACCAAGAAGTGATGAAGTTACTAACAGCTTCACCACCAGAAGTCATGGTTCATCAGAAGAAGTTCCTCCTATCCCCGAAGAGACCTGGGATACATTAGGAGAACCAAGCGGAAAATTCGACTACATGGTGAAATACTCCGCTCCTGAAAGTTCAAGAATCTCTCTTGAAGATATTGTTCCAACTGGATGGAACAGTGATTTTGAGTACCTCTCTCAGCCAAAAGAGATGTATAACCCTTGCTATTGTCATACCCCAATTTTTGACCCTAAGATCATACATCAATTGCATTCAATCATCAATCAAGAGCACCATTGTGAAGCTTGATCTTTGATACTGTGATTATCTCTGAGGGGAATTATCGAGCATTTATAGCCTTTTTATTTGCTTATACTAACCAAAAATCAAAAATATATGTTTTGTCTCTTTTTTTTATATTTTACATGTGAAAGATCGGGCAAAAATCAAAATAGTGCAAGAAAACAATTTTTGAAAATTTGAAGGTGGAAATCGATTTACCCCTGTGGGAAATCGATTTCCTGTGCGCAAAATTCAAAAAAATATAAGGAGGGAAGCTTGACATCATTTTGGCACCTTTTTATTTGATCATTTTACCAATTTTCCACCTCATCAAAATTAACTCATTCATTAAACCCTCTTTAACCTCATTTTACCATTTTTACCATTTAATTGCCACTTTAATCACCAATTAAACACAAGTTAATCACCAAACACAAAAAGACCAATTTGCCACTACTCTTGCTCCAATTCTATAAATAGAGCCTTCTACTCTCTCATTTCTCAAGCTTGGAGAGCCAAAAAATTGCTTGCAAATTCATTTCTCACCCTTTCCAAAACCCTCACCCAAAGTTCATTTTCATAAGATTAGTAAGGTTCACATTGAATCTTGCTAATTTTGAACTAAGCCTCCTACATTTCACTCTTTTCTTTGATTGTTCATCTCCATACTTGAAGGATCTACACTTTGTGCTTGTTCTTGAAGCTACTTCAACACTTTAATTCAAGAATTGGTAAATTCCTCAATTCTAAGATGTAGATCTTTGTTGCTTGTGTTCAATGCATCTTTGATGCTATATTGGTGCTATTTGATGGTGATTTGATGGAAAATTCGTGCTCCTATGGATATGTGATCATAAGGTGTTTGTATGTTTGTCTAAATCAAGTTTCCAAGTTCATAATGCTGTTTTTTTGAAAACTGTGCGCAGGAAATCGATTTCCTACAGAGGGAAATCGATTTCCACTCTGTTTTTTGCGCCAGAACTGAACTCTGCACTCAGGAAATCGATTTCCTACAGAGGTAAATCGATTTCCAGTAAGGCAGAATGTGTTTTTTGCCTTTTTTATGCTTGTTTTGGCTTCCTACTTCCTCCACTTCATTAATATCATTGGATCTAGGATGTTGATAGGTTTGAAATGACCTAATCTATAATATTAGATGAATGATATTAATGATAGTGTGAGTTGATTATCTTTTGTGAATTTTATTCTTCTTCCTCCATTTCATTAATATCATTGGATCTAGGATGTTGATAGGTTTGAAAGAACCAAATCCATAATATTAGATGAATGATATTAATGATAGTGTGAGTTGATTATCTTTATGCATTTTATCTTCTCCTTCTCATTTTTTTCTTTTGATCGATGAAAGTCTTAATACTTTGAGAATTCTTATGGATTCTTAGTAAAGACTAGATCGTTACCTATTTTCTTTTCGTGCGGTATTGCTTTCGGAAGGCGATCTACATATCGTTCTTCTCGCATGCATTAGCACATAAAGTTTTGACCGGCCTCGTTGTAGGGTGATTTCTACATAAATCACTTGGCGATCTGCTTAACATAGTGCAATATTTCGTGTCCCGAATAAAAAAGATCAAATATGGAAGAGAATTGTATGCGGTTGATTTAAGACTTGTGGCGGTTTTTATCGTGTAGTCGCTATGATTTTATCAAGCTTCTGATAAACCCCATTGAATTTAAATCCGAGTACATCATTCACTCACCATAGATCTTCCTACTAACTTTGATAACATACTTGACAAGTTTCAAGATGGTTATCTTTAACACTTAACAACTAACTTTAATTTCCGCACCTTTACTATACCGCTCTTTATATTACCGCTCTTTATATTTCTTGCTTTATCGCTTTACTTTATCAGTTCATCATATTTACCTTCCGTCATTTTCTCTTTGTCCACTTGGACATATGTTTATGCTTTCGTATTTTTTTCTTTTGTCCACTTGGACCATACTTTACTTTTTTCGCTAAAACACTAATAAATAACCAAAATCTAAAAAATACATAAGGCTCTCTTTGGACTATCGGTTACTATCCCTAGCACTTTGGAGATTCGGACTTATGGACCTAGTACCTCTGGACTCATTCTATTACTATCCTGTGATTATTCTGTCTGTCTGGCATTGTTCTGTTGTATGTTTATGTGTGCAGGTATTTCCTTGAAAGCCCTTGATGGTTAATTCCAAGGCATTGATATAAGGATTTTACCCGAAAACAGCCGTTACTCTGCCCGATTTTCGTCAGAATCTTAATGTGCTTAATGAAAAATGGTGCTAAGACAATAAGTTCATCTGGATCCCCAAGTGTTAATGCGTTGGTATTGATAAATCCAAAGGATGGGAAAACTACCTTGGCTCTTAATGTCGAGTGTTGGCTTCTTATTTGGTTAGACCGTTTCTTTCCTTAGCTTTTATTTTATGCACTAGGTTAGCCTCTTCATCTCCTCCCATTCTTAAATTTTCAAAATCTTCTCCCTTTTTCCAAAATATTCTTATGTTTGCAAACCTTTTCAAAACTTTTTTTTCTTTTCTTAAAAATATCTTTCGCCCTTAGTGGCTTTTCTTCAAAAGTTTAGACACCGTTAATTGTCGAAACGAGTGGTTATACCCCACGATTTTGAAATTGATTGATAATAGCGAGATCTTTTCCGCGTGAGAGAGCTAGTGGCATACTCGTTGATTTTATCCGAGTTGGAGCCCTTCTTTCATTTGCGATGCAAAGAACTTGTTTGATCTCATGCTCAAGATCAATGGCTGAGTATTTCTCTCTAACAACAACAAAGTGTTTATTTGTTTTAAAACGTTTTTCCCAAAAAGCGGAACTACATTAGCTCTGACTTCTCCATTGCACCGAGGAGGTATGTAGGCCCAAAGTTTAACGCTTTGCCGAGCTTATTTTAAAAAAATAAAACAAACCCTTTTTAGCACACACAAACAGATTTTCAAAAAGGTTCCCGTGGAGTACCACGGATATGAGGGGTGCTTTAAACCTTCCCCTCATATAATCAACACCCGAACCTGAGTTCTCTTTCTTGTTTTAAAAACAAAACTTTGGGTTTTACGTTCTTTTCCCTTTTCCTTTGAAAAAATAAAGCGCGGTGGCGATTTCAAAACGGAATATTGATTCGAGTCAATCCCATGGCTTCGATGTCAGATTTTCCCCGCTACAGCTATTCATCATCATCGACTGGTGAAATCATCATTGAGGATTATATCCCCAAGTCACCTCCCGAGGCTACGGACCTAGAGTTCACATATCTAGTCAATGCCATCTTGGGAGAAGAGCAAGACCAAAATACAGAAGAGGATGATCTCGAAAGTGTCTCCGACAACGAGTCTCTCCATTCAGAAGATTGGAAGTTTCCTCAAAAGAAAAACCGACATACTCCACTTGGAAATGGGTATGCTCACACCGCTCAGTCTGCTGAAGTAGAAGAAGATCGTCTGAGTGTTGCAAAGACAGTGGTTGGTAAATCAAGACCTACCACAGGCCAGCTTAAGCCTAAGGTTCCAGATTACTTAGTACACAATGGGGTTCGCCACTATTGGACAGCTGTTGAAGTTACAACTGTTGTTCGCACTCCTAAGTAGGAACTTTCACCGTTATTTTGTCCTCTCACCATAGCCCAGGGTGAAGAGATGTTTCATAGGGCTTTGCATTTTACTATTTCTTAGGAAAATGTCCCTCTTTGCTTCGCCCAAAGCAATAGAGTTTTGTTTTATAGGGTCTTTGTTTCAAGAAATGACTGTCAATAAATAAAAATGTCATTTTGTTCCGTCGTTAGTTTTTCCTTTTCTTTTTTCGGAAATTGGTAATCCTAAAAAACATCAAAATAATTCCATTAACTGCATACACCGAGTCTTCCCTCGTTGTCTAAATAAAATTTCTCACACATATGCAGATTAATCATAAAATACCCCGTTGAAACGTGCGACCGTATGACTTCTCCAAGCTTTGAGCTTCCTGTATTCGAGGCAGAGGAAGAAGAAGACGAAGAAATATCAAAGGAAATTTCACGATTACTTCAACAAAAGGAAGAGGCCATTCAGCCATACAATGAGCCTCTAGAGATCATTAACCTTGGTTCCGATGGAAACAGAAAAGAGGTTAAGATTGGAGCTTCGCCCAGTTCAGAGATCAGAGAGAGTTTGATACAACTACTCAGATAATTCTCAGATGTCTTCGCTTGGTCTTATCAAGTTATGCGAGGGTTGGATACCAGTATAGTGGAGCATCACTTGCCATTAAAAGCAGAATGCCCTCCGGTCAAGCAAAAATTGAGAAGAACTCATCCGGAGATGGCCATGAAAATCAAAGAGGAAGTTCAAAAGCAGATCAACGCAGGTTTCCTCGTCACTTCAGAATACCTCAGTGGTTAGCTAACATTGTTCCCGTTCCTAAGAAAGACGGAAAAGTCCGCATGTGCGTCGACTACAGAGATTTGAACAAAGCTAGCCCTAAGGATGATTTTCCTTTACCACATATTGATATGTTGGTAGACAGTACAGCAAAATCCAAAGTTTTCTCATTCATGGACGGATTTTCAGGATACAACCAAATCAAAATGGCACCTGAAGACATGGAGAGAACAACTTTCATCACCCCCTGGGGCACGTTCTGCTATCGTGTTATGCCTTTTGGACTAAAGAACGCAGGGGCAACTTATCAAAGGGCCATGGCTACGCTTTTCCACGACATGATGCATAAAGAAGTGGAAGTCTATGTGGACGACATGATTGCCAAATCAGAAAATGAAGAAGATCACATACAAAATCTGACAAAGTTATTTCAACACTTACGGAAGTTTCAGCTTCGCCTGAACCCCAACAAGTGTACCTTTGGTGTCTACTCAGGAAAACTCCTTGGTTTCATTGTCAGCAAACGAGGAATTGAAGTAGATCCAGACAAAGTCAAGGCAATTCAAGAAATGCCTTCACCCAGAACCGAGAAACAAGTTAGAGGATTTCTTGGACGTCTGAATTACATCTCGAGATTCATATATCTCATGACTGCAACTTGCGCTCCTATTTTTGAACTTCTACGGAAAAATCAAAGTTGCGTCTGGACAGACGATTGTCAGAAAGCGTTCGACAGCATTAAGGAATATTTGCTCGAACCACCCATTTTGTCTCCTCCAGTGGAAGGAAGACCTTTGATAATGTACTTAACCGTCTTAGAAGACTCCATGGGTTGTGTCCTTGGACAGCAAGACGAGACAAAGAGAAAAGAGCATGCCATTTACTACCTAAGCAAGAAATTCACTGACTGTGAATCCCGCTACTCCATGCTCGAGAAGACGTGTTGTGCTTTGGCCTGGGCTGCCAAGCGTCTCCGCCAGTACATGATTCGACATACTACTTGTTTGATCTCTCATATGGATCCAATCAAGTACATCTTTGAGAAGCCTGCTTTAACTGGGAGAATTGCCCGTTGGCAGATGTTGTTATCAGAATATGACATTGAGTATCACGCACAGAAAGCCGTGAAAGGAAGCATTCTAGCTGAGCACCTGGCTCACCACCCACTCAATGGTCATGAATCAACCAGTTTTGACTTTCCGGACGAGGACGTCATGTACCTCAAGATGAAAGATTGCGACGAGCCACTACCAGACGAAGGACCTGAGATAGGATCCCAATGGGGCTTAATCTTTGACGGAGCTGTCAATGCTTATGGACGAGGAATTGGGGCAATCATTGTTACACCTCAGGGTACCCATATTCCATTTACTGTCAGATTAACTTTCAAGTGCACAAACAATGAGGCCGAATATGAAGCTTGCATCATGGGTCTCGAAGAAGCCGTGGATCTAAGAATTAAACACTTGGATGTATACGGGGATTCTGCTTTGATCATCAATCAAATCAAAGGAGAATGGGAAACACGCCAACCAGGGCTAATCCCTTACAAAGACTACGCGAGGAGATTGTTACCATTCTTCGACAGGGTAGATTTTCATCACATTCCTCGCGAAGAAAACAACTTGGCTGATGCATTAGCCACACTCTCTTCCATGATTAGGATAAATCATTGGAATGACATTCCTCGGATCGATGTTATGCGCCTGGATAGGCCCGCTCATGTTTTCACAGTAGAAGCAATCATCGACGACAAACCGTGGTATCACGACATCAAAAACTTTCTTCAGAGACAAGAGTACTCTCTTGGGGCGTCAAAGAAAGATAGAAAGACTTTGAGAAGGTTAGCTTGTAGATTCTTCCTGAATGAAGATGTTCTGTACAAGAGAAACTTCGACATGGTTCTGCTCAGATGCGTTGACAGAAAAGAAGCGGAAGTACTCATGATAGAAATACATGAAGGTTCCTTTGGTACTCACACCAATGGACATACCATGACAAGGAAAATACTGAGAGCAGGATATTATTGGCTGACGATGGAGTCAGATTGCTACCAGTACGCAAAGAGGTGTCACAAATGCCAGATCTACGCCGATAGAATTCATGTGCCACCATCTCTTCTCAACATACTCTCTTCCCCTTGGCCTTTCTCCATGTGGGGAATCGACATGATTGGAATGATCGAGCCAAAAGCGTCCAACGGACATCGCCTCATCTTGGTAGCTATAGACTATTTCACCAAATGGGTTGAAGCAGCTTCATATGCAAACGTTACAAGACAAGTTGTTGTCAGGTTTATCAAGAATCACATCATCTGTCGCTATGGCATTCCTAGCAAGATAATCACTGACAATGGGTCAAATTTGAATAACAAAATGATGAAGGAGCTTTGTGAAGAATTCAAGATTGAGCATCACAACTCATCTCCTTACAGACCAAAGATGAATGGAGCTGTAGAAGCAGCTAACAAAAACATCAAGAAAATCGTTCAGAAGATAGTCATCACTTACAAAGATTGGCATGAAATGCTCCCATATGCTCTTCATGGTTACCGTACATCAGTACGTACTTCGACTGGAGCAACTCCTTTCTCCCTTGTATATGGCATGGAGGCAGTCCTACCTATAGAGGTTGAGATTCCATCGATGAGAGTCTTGATGGAGGCAAAATTAACAGAAGTCGAGTGGTGTCAAAGCAGATTCGATGAATTGAACTTAATCGAAGAAAAGCGCATGACAGCTTTATGCCACGGTCAGCTATATCAACAAAGAATGAAGAAAGCTTTCGACAAAAAGGTTCGACCTCGCACAATCAAAGAAGGCGACCTTGTACTCAAAAAGATTCAATCTTTTCTCACAGATTCGAGAGGGAAATGGACTCCCAATTATGACGGCCCCTACGTGGTCAAGAGAGCTTTCTCAGGAGGAGCCTTAATACTCACGACTATGGATGGAGAAGAATTCACCCGTCCTGTGAACGTCGACGCAGTCAAGAAATACTTCGCCTAAATAATTAAAAGAACAGCTCGCTAAGTTGGAAACTCGCAAAGAGCGACTTAGGCAAAAAAGAGCGTCTCGGTGAATCGAAAACCCGAAAGGGCGATTCAGGCAAAAGTTAGAGACATAAAAAAAATAATCAATCCCGGTAGACTTAAAACCCGAAAGGGGTAGTTTACGCAAAAGTTAGGGATATATGGCAAGTAACTGTGTTCAGGACAAACTTGATCATTCAAAAATCCATAGCGGAGTATTCATCAGCAGTAGGTCATCTTCTACGAAGCACGAATACAGCGCAACTCGGAGTGATTACCATTCCAACTTTGTAAATACTCCATGGAATCAAGCATTTGGCTGATTACCATTCCATATATAATAATTTGAGCCTTGTGCTTTCTTTGCAAATCGAGTCTTATTCAGTTTCTTGAAATGCATTTTAAGTTTAAACAGTCATTTTCTTGAAACAAATGTTTTCATAAAATAAAATGAATTTACTTGCAAAAATAAAGGTGAAATTTCTTTCTAAGGTTTACAAACAATAGGAAGAATGCAAACAGTTGCTCCGAGAACGGATGAGACTCCGGGAACCAAGATTTCCCCATAAGGTCGCTTTGCGAACATCTCCCGATGACGGATCTTCACTTCAATTCATATTACTCACTTCGGACAGCGGACAACTGATAACCAGGTATTCCCGACAGAGTTCGAACTACAAGAAGAGGACATCTTCTGATCAACAAGATTCAAGTCGTATCATAGGATTTTACATCCACGACAATTCTATTCACTTTCACTTTACATTTTATATTTGTCATAATATTCATGCATACATTATAACTGCATAGTCGAGTCAGGCTTTGATCATGTGAATGCCCGAGTCATTAAAACAATATACTCAAGATTCCCCTGCAAAGTTGTGAAAGGGTTTTTCTTCTTCATAAAGAAGGTTCATACACCCAAATTTCCCAAGCAAGTCAACAAATGGTAGTCTCCCTCAAAGAGATAGTTTGTTCACTTTTGGAATTCCCCAACTGAGAATCTCCTGCAGAGCGACGCTCGACAATCTTCTTCAGATGAGATAGTCTATTTCGCATTTTGGAATTCCCCACAGGGTCGATGAGCGGTTCTCTTCTCCAAGTAGTGTGGATTCCCTGACATAATTGACAAGTGGTAGTTTTTCCTCCTGGTAAACAGTTTGGTATTTCCCCAACAGGGTCAAGAGATGCCACTCTTCGTCAAAGAAAATAATTGGGAATCTCCCCAGCAGATCGACAAATGATCCCCAACGGAGTCAGTGAATAGTGGTCTTCGTCCAGAAGATAGTTCAGATTCCTCAGCGTAAGTAGGTGAATGGTAGTCTTCTTCCCGAAGACAGTTCATCCACTTTCGAGCAAAGTCATTAGCCCCTCAAAAGAGCGCGGGACCATATGACAATCCTTCAAAAACGTCAAGTTGAAAGGAGGGATGGTGAAGTTTCTCTATTTACCGTCAAATGGTATCTTACCTCCAAGTGCTGGTAAGAAGTTTGATGAGGAAACAAACCTTTGAAGTTTCTTTATTTTACCATCAAATGGTATCTTACCTCCAAGTGCTGGTAAGAAGTTTGATGAGGAAACAAACCTTTGAAGTTTCTTTATTTACCGTCAAATGGTATCTTACCTCCAAGTGCTGGTAAGAAGTTTGATGAGGAAACAAACCTTTGAAGTTTCTTTATTTACCGTCAAATGGTATCTCATCCCCAAGTGCTGATGAGAAGTTTGATGAGTAAACAAATCTTTGGAGAATTTCTCTTTATCTGAGATATTGTCCAAACACGGCTGAGACCAGTTTTGAGGTACAGACATCCGAAACAAGGGGGAGGTTGTTTACCTTTTTCTAAGTGTCAACACTTAGTTAAAGAAGATGGATTGAGCTTTCTACACTGCCATCCATTCACCAGAGTCCACATCAAGTATTTCTACAGGAGTTTGTCTCCTCATCCCCCGCCAAGTGCGACAACGGAATCAAGTCATGCAAGGATTTTATCAATTACAACATCTCAGGAGCGCCCAAAATTCGGGCATTCTTTGATATTTAAGTCTCTTTCACGCAGGAGAGATCGAGATATCAATCTCTCTCCCTCCAGATAAAAGAAACTTAAATAGGGGCATCTGTCATACCCTGATTTTTTACCCCCCTGAGATGACATATCTTCAGGATTTTCATCAAGTCAAAGCAAGTACCCAGAGCAGTCACTTCTTCATTTGGCATTTAATCAAGGATGTTCAAAGACAAGAAAACTCAGGCAAAGGATCAATCAGTAGAAGGATTAGTCTCTAACATAATCATAGGACTCAAGAGATTCATTTTTTTCACCTATGATTGATTAGACACCCAGTCCTCTGAGTACAGATTTACTCAGGTCACCAGACTAGGGTTTTTGAGCCTATCAAGGACTAAAATCAGGGATCACCTTTGGGAAACCCTAAAAAGCTCCAGGACATCTATTAAAGACTTCAATCATCTTCAAATGATCCATACAATAAGATCCACTGGACATCACACCTCAATTCAAGATCCACAGTCACCAATTTCATCTGGTCGACAATTAGGGTTTTTAACCTAATTCATCTGGATAGTTGACTTTTAATCAGGGCATGGATCCAAAACTCAAGACATGATTCAAGAACCTCTACTACCTCAATATAACCCATTTACATCACTCATTTGAGGAGAAGATCTTAATTCCACACAAAAGTCCAAAATCTCACCTTATCTGGAAAAAATCAACTGTATGGGATCACCTTTGACTTTTAAGATTTTTGATCAAACCATGACTTTCAAGGATCAATATCATCAATATATGGATATTAAAGTCATTTGACCAAAGAAACTCAAGAAGAATCTTCAAGGAGCAAAAAGTCGGGAATTAGGGTTTTTGAGGGCATTGTGGGAACTCAAAATTTCACCTACACAACTCAAAAAACTTCCAACATGAAAGTTGTAGATCTTTCAAAATAAAACAACATCTTACAATGGAACTTTTTTCAAAAGATCAACCATTTAAAGAGTTTTGGAATTTTGAAGCTTTAGGTTATAAAAACTTAGAAATTTTTCTAAGTGTTTTAACCTAGTTTTCTTCCAACTTTGGCCTCATTTTTCACAAATTTGCCAAAGGATTCTGAAGAAACTCCAAACTAATGATTTGAAGTAGATGTTTAGGGCTTTCCAAATTGTGTTCAACCTTCTCCAAATTCATTTTGAGCTAAGAGTTATGCTTGTTCAAAGTTGGCCTCATGAAGTGAAATTATAGGTCATGTACAATTTGAAACTTTGCAATTTTGTGCATTTTGCTTCACTAAGTGATGCTACACGACCTCTAATACATCTGCAAGCATGCCATACATCAATTTCCATCATTGCATAAGGATTGGAGAATATTCCCAAAAACAAAGACATGTGATTATGTAATCATTACATTTGAGAATTTATGGCAAATTGATGAATCACCAAAGGAATCTCTTCCCAACCAATTGGAGCTCATTTCTGTCTCAAATTTGTCCCCTAAGATCAAGCATAACCGATGGCTAGGGAGTGGTATCAAAGAACTCATCATTGCACTTGGGATATTCTTTGAATTCCTTCATGCTTAAGAAACCAAACTTCTTTCATTAAGCAAGCTCACCACAGCCAATTGATCTGCATTCATTTGCCTATAAATAGGAGGGCATACCTCAGTAGAAAAACACACCAAAGCAACCATATTCCTTGCTTTCTCTTTCTCTTCTCATGCTTATGGTTTTTCAAAGTTCTTTGGCAAGAAGAATCGTTTTCTTCAAACCAAAGCTTATCTTTGGAAAGTAAGCATTCTAACATCTCAAAGGGGTTCATTTGAGGTGATCCAAGCACCTGGATCACTTCTGTAAGTGGAGGAACGCCATTGTTGCTCTCACTTTGGAGCTGTTGCAGTTGGAGGTCCATAGAGCAATTCAAAAGGTTTCCAACAAAGCCAAGCATCCAGACGTGTTCCTCAGGTCATAGTGAAGCTGTTCAGATGGCTGCAGCTCGTCTGTAACTCAAGAATCATCACTCTCCATGTCCACTTGAAGCTCAAATTGAGGGAGGTCCATAGAGCAATTCAGGAGAATTGAAGTTACAATAAGCATTCAGTTAGCATCACTGAGTCCCAAGGAAGCTTTTGGGATCATTCATACAAGCTCAGGTGCTCTCTACCATCCTCACGACCTCCATTTTCAGAGGTAAGTTTCTGAACTCCACCTCTTTAATTTAAGCACTCTTTGTGATAAAGCTCGATTCTATCTTGTTCAGCATCATCAGAGGATTGAAAACCCTCTATCATCATTCATTTATCTTTAAGTATAGCCATTTAATTTGATTTTTAAATTTTTAGGGTTCTTCACGTTTTCTCGTAAATTAGTTAGATATAGTTAATATAAATTTATGTTAGTTACATATTCAGAATCGTGAGTGAATTTAGAGCAAGTTTCATGTTTACACCTTGGCCATTGGTTGAGATTTGAGAGAATTAGAATTTCAAAAATGTTGTAGCTTGAGGTTGAAGACGAAGATGGAGGGTGGCGCCATTTTCAAATCTGAGGGCCAAGTTTATTTTATTTTGAATGGTTTGTGTTTTACAAACAAATTCATCGTTTGCCCTAGTGGCCTCACATGCGCTCTTAGTCTCCTCATGCCCAAGGTCTGGGGTTCGAATCCCCCTCGCCTCAGACCTTTTGATTTTATTTTCTTTTTTGCTTCTATACACTTGAACAATATATGAGTTGCAATGAAGCCAGCTTACTATCACCACACGCACGCTGGCTCAGTGGTGTTGGTTTTGGGTGTGTGACCTAAAAGGCGTGTGTTCAAACCTTGGAGGAGACAAAATCATTTTTTTACCACTAATTTCCTTCATTTTTTTCTCACAAATTCACACAATTAATTCACCTATCAAATTAAATCATTTTCACTTCATTTTTCACACACTTGTTATTTAATATACCTATTTTATGAATAATACAAAAAATCATAAAAATATTATTTATTTCATGTATTTTAATTAGGTTTAAAATAGTATGTTTTAAATGTTTTCTTAAATACTTTAAAATATATATTTTCATTTTGTTTTAACCTAATTACTTTGTGAATAATTTTATGATAAAACCCTAATTATTTAGGTCTTAATTAGGTATAGATTTCATCTTTGCCTTAATTAAGTTGACTTTTGTCAATATTCAAAACTGTTTTCAATCTCTGATTAAACAGGTGATTAAGGTTTTCAAACAACAAAACCTTATATCATTTCAATCTTTTTTCCAACTGTTTCTCATAAATAGTAAATCATTTTCAATGGGCCTCTAATAGAGTGTAAGTCCCAACACCTTCTTCTCTTCTTAGCTTGTTTTCAAAACTGTATTTTCAAAATCTTCTTTCTGTTTTCAAAACATTCTTCTGGTATTTGAAGGGCATTATTCCCGGTGAAACTCTTCAGATACCTATGTGACCTATGTCCATCTTCACTTCTTCTGTTTTCAAAAACCATTAACTGTTTATCATATATATATTCAACTGTTATCCATCAATTACTGGTAAGGCTTTGTACATACTTCTTCAAAGGCCTCCACTCCATCCAGGTTAGGCTTTACAAGCTTTCAATTTACAGTCTTTATTTAAATTACTGTCAAATATAAACTGTGCATATATTAGTTTAGAACTACGTTTGAGTGTAAACCTTAGGACAGTTAAACTATATATATATTATAGGAATATGGCCTAGGATTGAGAATGTCTTCCCGGTGAAGGCTCTTTCCTAATTAGAGATCTGTAATTCAAAACCCCCAAGATGAATTATTCCCGGTGAAACATCATGGTAAAAACCTTAGAATCCCAAAATAGGACACATCCACCCAAAGAGGAATTATTCCCGGTGAAACCTCTTACCCATTTGCTTAGAGCCAAAATAAGTTCAAAACTACATAGCTTTCTCTTGTGCTATAACAAGGACCCTCGATGACCCTCGATTAGCCTCCTCTTGGGCTTTGTACAAGGACCCACAGGCTTCTTAAAAGCATTTCCAGCTTCCTCTTGAGCTTGTATACAAGGACCCATCAGGTTTCTTACAAACATAGGAACAGGTCTTTAGTCACCTTTTAACATACCCTGGTGAGTTTCTTCCAATTTAAACCAGACTTTAAACAAGCTAAGTTTGTCTCAATTTTACATTGAGTACACCTTTTGGAATGAGAGACATGGACAGTCTCTGTCACCCTTATCTTCATTAATCTTCCATAGCAGAGTCTAGGATCCATGTTTGCTTATCCTCAGTCAGTGTCAGCCTTCATCTTGGACTTTAAACAAGAAGTCTCCACTAGATAATCTTTCTGCCAATCATTTCAATAAAAACCCCTGGAAAGGGTTAGCCTCCAAATCATTTCTTTCATTTTAACAAAAACCCCTGGAAAGGGTTAGCCTCCATCGTTCTTTCATCTTAATCAAAACCCCTGGAAAGGGTTAGCCTCCAAAATCACTTCTTCAAAAACCAAAGATTCATTTCTCTTAGGAGATAATCTCCCCAAAAGAGTCAAAACCCCTGGAAAGGGTTAGCCTCCAAAGTCAATTAATAAAATCCTGTTTAAAAGAACAAAACCCCTGGAAAGGGTTAGCTTCCAAAAATCATTCTTTTCAAAAGATAAACTCACCAGCTGAGTCAAAATCCCTGGAAAGGATTAGCTTCCAAAAAAAATCAGTCTTTCTAAATAAATCCTTCAATAGAGTCAAAAACCAACAAAAACAGTTAGCCTCAACCTTGGGCTTCATACAAGGCACCAAAATAATAAAACTCCCCTGTTAATAGTCAGCCTCAACCTTGGGCATTGTGCAAGGTAGATAATAGAGTCTCCCCTAGTGAGTCCTTCATTGTTCAGTAGCCACAACCTTAGGCTTTGTACAAGGCAGATAAACCATATGTCGTGTGTCAAAGATTCCTAATATCTAGGATCTTTTCCCATAGAGTCATCCATACTCAGTTTATTTAAGAGTCCGCCACAACCTTGGGCTTCATACAAGGCAGAAAATAATATTTCCCTTAGTTAGAGTCAGCCTCAATTCTGGGCTTCGTACAGAACACCAAATAAAACCCATCAAAATAGATTTTCCCTAAGTAGAGTCAGCCTCAATTCTGGGCTTTGTACAGAACATAAAAATCCCTTGTAAATTAATCCTCAGTGGAGTTTTCTCCCAGAATCATAAGCAATCAATCAAAAAGCCTCAAGCTTGGGCCTCATACAAGCCAGTTAAAAAATCAAATCTTTTATACAGTAGATAGACATAACTTATCTCTATAGAGAGATCTTTCCTCTATCTCACCACATTCAAACAAACAAACATTACATTTCATTTTAATCAAGTCTCCCATTTAGGATTTTGAAAGGCATGAGCTGGCAGTAAAACCCAGACATGTGGTAACTTTCCCTAATTTGGATGAGCATTTTTCTTTCATTTAAGAGGCATTTGACTGGTATACTTGCACATACACAAGTAAGGTCCCCCTCTTGAATGAAATGAATTCAGTTATTCTGTCACTCTTTTAATGTTTGTGGTGGAATAGTAGAAATACCTCTCTGTAAAGATAACTTCATGTCTCTTTACTGTAAACAGAGATTTAATTCAAAGCTTCAACCTTGAGCTTCAAGCAAGGCACCCAAAAATAATTAATCCCTAATTAGTTCCCCGAACTACATTAAGCTCTGACTTCCATTAGGGATATGTAGGCATGAGGTTCACAAGGAATCTCAGCGAGCTAATAAAATACCAAAAATAGTCAGTCTGTCTGTCTGTCTTTCTTTTATTTAATTCAATTCCTTCTCCTAACACAAAGGAGAAACTTTCCCAATCAATCATTAGCAGCACAAACACATTTTAGACACAGAGAAGGTTCCTGTAGAGTACTACAGATATATAGGGTGTTTAAACACTTCCCTATGTATACCCGACCTCCCGGACTCCAGAATTTCTAGTCTAGGTGTAATCCCCACACTTAGCAAACTCCTAGGGTTTAGTTGAGATCTTTTTTCCCCTTTCCTACTCGTAGGACAAATAAGAAAGTTCGTGTGATATCGTAGGAATAACTGAAATAAAATTCATCCCACCACAGGCGCATTCTCCTTCCAAATTTCGCGTGAAGGGTCTAGCGTGCCGTCCTCCCAAGTGAAACGGGGAGGTAAAAAAAACGACAACCACACCCACGTACCTCCCTGCTCAAGAACACAAGCTCTCAACAAAACCTCTAACAACTAAATTGTCCTCTCCGTCTGACCATTTGTTTGAGAATGATACACCGAACTCAACCTCAACTTAGAATCCAACGCTCCTTGCAAATTCTTCCATAAATCTGAAGTGAACCTCATATCTCTATCGGAAACAATGCACAAAGGAACACCATGCAACTTCACAATCACACAGACATAAATTTACGCCAACCTCGAAACTGGATAAGTGATGTTAATAGGTATGAAATGGGCCGACTTCGTAAGCCTATCAAAAATCACCCAAATCGAATCATGACCTCTTACATGATTCGGAAAACCCGTTACAAAATCCATGGAAATGCTATCTCATTTCCACTCCGAAACATCCAACGGTTGCTGATCGGTAAAATAGCAAGTGTACTATTTTGCCTTTTGTAATAATAGGGAAAATTCCCCGAATATCGATCTCAGGGACTACGCAGGAATAATGAGTTCAATTCAAAGTTCAATTAAACAAAAACTTCAATTGGGTTTTGTTTGGTGATTATCACTTAGCGAAAAGTAAAATAAGCAGTAAATGAAATTGACTTTTTAACAAATATGAGTAACATGCTAGGGATAGTGGATGATAGACAATGTAACAACTCTGAAGTTTCTATTGCAACAACTTATGTTCAACAATCAATTACCGGTTCTTAAGGTTGTTCGATCCTAAGTCCTTAGTGAAAAAACCTTTGATCCTTCATCCTAAACCCTAAGTCCTTAGAGATTTACAATGAAATCAAGCAATTAAGTTATCAAGAATATCCGGTTACTATAAGGTAATCCTAGTCCTAGGTAATATCAATTATAGCATATTCTCATGAAAGCATTATCAATGGTTGTCCAACCTAAACGATAATCATACATCAATTCCGATTTGTCCGAAAGGAAAAGCATTAGAAACATCAAGAGAATAAATCAACAAAGAAAAACATGATTGTTATTGCAATTGCAAACTCAGAGTCATTACAAAGTGAAATCAGAGCCACCCCCCTAGCATTGGGGGGTTTAGCTACTCATAGTATTCAAAGAAAACACAATAATGAATGAAGACATTACAAGAAATTGGAGGAGATTGAATCTTCAATTGCTTCCGTTCATGAAGATCTTCTTCTCTCCCAAACCCTTGCTTTCTCCAGTCTTCTCTTGTATTCTTTTCTCCAATCTGTCAAAAGTGCCTTCTCTCTTGCCCTAAAGTTGTTTTTATAATCAATCTTCCATTCAGGTTGAAACCAAATGTCAAGAATACCCTTAATGATCCCATTTGAGTGAGGAAACTTATAAACATATATCCAGCCCGCGCTCATCAACACGGGCCGTGTTTCTGCACGCGGGCGCCCGTGTTTCTGCACGCGGGCGCCCGTGCTTCTGCACGCGGGCGCCCGTGTTGACCTCTGAAATCAGCTTTTTTGGCTTCTTTTCATCCACTCGTGCGCGCCACAAGTTCCTATGATCACACGCATCAACCTATAACACTAACACTACCAAACAAAGGCATAAAGAAGATCTTTTGACATAAACTTTAAACCAACTGTAATGCAATACTATAAATTAGTAAATATGATAAACTTAACTTAAAAAGCAATAAAACAACCGAATGTGTTACCGAGATGATAAGTTTGTGCCGGATGAAAGAAAAAACTTAATAGAAATGGTGACCGATCACAACCCCAAACTTATCTCATTGCTTGTCCTCAAGTAATGTATTGAGACTAACCAGAGGTCACCCACGAATTTCTCTTCTCCACAATACATCTTGTGTCTTTCGCAACTTGGATTTTTCCTTCCCGATCAAGCTTCTGGTTTCCTGAATCGAACTATCTACCACACTTTCACATCAAGGGGCTTCTTTACCTACAAGCTTTTTCACACTCTCACCAGATCTCTCGGGGTAAAAGTGTTTGCACTCACAGTACCAAAGTATGCAATATCAACTCTTAATTTTGAATCTACTCTATCTTCACTACACAAACAGATTCCACACACTTTATGAGGTCTTTTTGGTTGTAACGGGGCTTAGGTACGGTAGGATAGACAAACGAATGGATAACAAAGGGTTTTGGATTCGGCATTCATGTTATTTTTCTCATTTTTGTGCCTCAACAGTGACCTGAGGTTTATTCAACTTTGATACTTCACTCAATTTTTCTATGAGCATGTTTGAGTCTTTAGTAACGGCAAGTGCTTTTATCTTCTTTATTTATTTATTTATTTATTTTTTTCTTTTTACGCACTTGCTCTTTTTCTACGAATTGTCACCCCAAACTTAGCTTTTTGCACACTTTATAATTTACAACAATCATGCCGAACAAGGGTAGGAAGTGTATAGTTACGGATGAACAGGGGTTTAATTCAAACAAAAAGGCTAAGGCTCAACGGGGTTCACAAAGGATAAACATAAAGTAAATGATGGATAGAAAGGCTAAGGGTTAAACAAACAACATGCCTCAGTGTGTTTCCTCATGTTGTGCTGTGTAAAAAGAACATACACAAAATCAGAGTGATAAGGTCATACCTGACTGAACTCTCATGATGATATTTTAGTGTTTGGCCTTTGTACTCTCACCATGTTGGTTATGCTTACAAGCTCTGAAGCCTCCTCGTGTCATGTGGTTTCTTTTCCGACTCGGGTATACCATATAGCCATTTCGGTCCGGTGTTACCAAATCGCGTCCAACCTTTAATTTTATCATTTCATGGCTGCATCAACTTCCGGGGTGCCTCGGGAGATCAAGTATATGGAGTATCTTTCATCCACTAGCTATCAATCTCGGGTTCATCCAACAACTATCTCTCACTCTGTAACACAATGGTATACCAAAGACGAATAGAAATGCTAAAAACAAAATAAAAACAGAAACAAAAGAAATGCAAGAAAACCCCCCCACACTTGAACTAAACATTAACCTCAATGTTTTAGCCCACTGCGGAAAGGACTCACATAGGGTACATCAACTCCAGTTGCCGCTTTCAAGCTTTCACCAGAGAAATCCCCTCTTTATTACCTGACATAAAACAAAACAAAAAGACAAATTAATTATTAAAAGTGTGGGTTGCCTCCCACAAAGCGCTTCGTTTAACGTCGCATGGCTCGACGGTCCATTACCCTTTATTATGGAGGGTATTTCCTTTTCCAAACCTTGTTGTTTTTCACTTCCGCAACCACGAACTCATGAAGATGAAAAGTATGGATAACTTTTCTCTTCAATTTACTTCCCAAATTCTTCTTGACTTCCTTAGCTTTCTTAGGAATTTTGACAGCTACATAAGTTGGTTCCACCCGAGAGCCTATGCTTGAAACGTTTTCTTGGAGCTGTTTAGGCTTTTTGTATTTTTCCTCACTTTCTATCATACCACCAGAAGTTTTATCATTTACAACCGCCCTATGTTTCTTAACTCCTAACATCTTCAAGGTTACTTCTTCATCAAAAGATCTCAGTGTTAGTGTCCCTTTTTCAATGTCGAGGTTGCAGCGGCCTGTCGACAAAAATGGTCTCCCAAGAAGGATAGGAGTTTCTTCGTCTTCCAGAATGTCCATGATGTGGAAGTCAACAGGGAATACAAACTTATCAACTTCCACTAGTACATCTTCAGCTACCCCATATGATTTTTTAACGGTGTGATCGGCGAACCTTAATTGTGTCTTACTTTCACTAATCTTTTCCAATTCAAGCTTTTTGAAAATGGACAACGGCATTAAACTCACACTAGAACCAGAATCGAGGAGAACCTTTTTAAATGTTATATTCTTGATAGTGCATGGTATCGCCACCGCTCCAGGATCTTTCCTCTTTATTGGGATCTTTCTTGCTGACGAGACTATTCCACACTTCTCAGTTTCAGTTTTTGATTCTCCTCCCAGTGATCTCTTTTTCGCCAACACCTCCTTCATAAATTTCTTATACAAGGGCATGTGCTCAAGTGCTTCAAAGAATGGTAGATTTACCTCTAGCTTTTTGAACAATTTAGCGAACTTCTCAAAGTCTTTCTCTTTTGAATTCTTCTTTGTCACTCTGGAAGGGAAAGGTAGTTTGATCGCCGGTTCAGCCTTTTTCTTATTTTTTTCTTCAACTGGTTTAACCGGTGGTATCACAACTTCTGGCTCATTTGGATTTTCTCTTATTTCCAAATCCACCTCTATTACCATAGGGTCATCTATTTCCTCTTTTTCTTTTTCTGATTCTGCCACTTTATTACTTCTTGTAGTAACAGCATTAATCTTCTCTTGGTCTTTTGGATTTTTCACAGTTGCGCTCGAAAGGGCACCTTGTGTCTGTAGAGTGAGATGCTGTGCTATTTGACCCACTTGAACTTCTAGATTTTTGATCGAAGTTGTAGTGTTCCTATGGTTGTTTCTGGTTTCTTCTTGAAACTGAAGGCATTGTCCAGCCAATCTCTCGATAGCCACTTCCCATTCCGCCTTCTGAGTGCCTTGTTGTTGGTTATCTTTCCAAGCAAAATTTGGATGATTCTTCCACCCTGGAATGTAGGTGTTAGAATACGGATTGTTTTGCCTCAGGAATTTGATTTCTTCAATCTGCTTGGGAGTAGCAACACAGTATACAGTTTGGTGAGGACCTTGGGAAATTTCACAAATTACAGGTTGAGCTTGTTGGACTTGAGAAACCTGTTGAGTACCTATATTCATAGCCTTTAATCTCTTTTCTACCTCTGCAGCTATAGCATCTTCAACCCGAATTTTTGAGGTTTCCAACTTCAGATCAATAACTCTTTCAGGTTTATTGGTACACCTATCATACAACTCCAAATCCTCATTTGCAGCTATCGGTTCAATGATCTTGATAATTCCGGAGGCTGTTGTGAAATTTGTTGAGCCTCCAGCTGCTGTATCGATCAACTGCTTTGTTTTCATTTTGAGCCCATTCACAAATATCTGCATTTGGTCAGTTTTGTCCATGTTGTGAGTGGGACATGCCACTAGGGTCCTTTTGAATCTTTTATAAGCATCTCCTAAGAGTTCACCCTCCTGTTGCTTGAAATTCAAAATATCATACCTCTTCCTTATAAAGACCGAGGCGGGAAAATACTCATTCAAGAAAGCCTTCTCCATCTCTTCCCATGACGTGATACTGCCTGCTGGAAGAGAATAGAACCATTCTTCTGCTTCTTCGGCCAAGGTGAACGGGAACATTCTCAGCTTCTTTGCCTCTTCGGTATGCCCTTCAATTTTTAAAGTCGTACTCATGGTAAGAAATCTTTGCAGGTGCTTGTTTGCATCTTCATTAACCTTCCCGGTGAAAGGTTTTCTTTCCAGCTGATGTATTGTACTCGGATGCAATTGAAAATTTGCCACATTTACCGGTTGGTTGACAATTGTTAGTCTACCACCCGGTGTGTTCGTAGCACCATAGTCTCCGATAAGTCTCTCAAGTGGAGGTGGATTCTCGCCCATAACTTCCTCTTCACTTTCAGAATCAGAATGAACTGTCACAACTTCTTCTTCAGATTCCAGTTTCTCTTGACGAGCTTGTTTATGCCTTGCGTGCAAGGTTCTTTCAATTTCTGTGTCAAAAAGAAATTCAGCTGAGGCCTTACCTCGCATACACAGATTAGACAAATATTAGAATTAAAAAAAAATAAAAAGTGCAGAAAATAAAATTTTAGTCGCAGAGCAACAAAATTCTAATTGAACTCAACTTAAACTCAATATTATGGCAGTCCCCGGCAACGGCGCCAAAAACTTTATCGGTAAAATAGCAAGTGTACTATTTTGCCTTTTGTAATAATACGGAAAATTCCCCGAATATCGATCTCAGGGACTACGCAGGAATAATGAGTTCAATTCAAAGTTCAATTAAACAAAAACTTCAATTGGGTTTTGTTTGGTGATTATCACTTAGCAAAAAGTAAAATAAGCAGTAAATGAAATTGACTTTTTAACAAATATGAGTAACATGCTAGGGATAGTGGATGATAGACAATGTAACAACTCTGAAATTTCTATTGCAACAACTTATGTTCAACAATCAATTACCGGTTCTTAAGGTTGTTCGATCCTAAGTCCTTAGTGAAAAAACCTTTGATCCTTCATCCTAAACCCTAAGTCCTTAGAGATTTACAATGAAATCAAGCAATTAAGTTATCAAGAATATCTGGTTACTATAAGGTAATCCTAGTCCTAGGTAATATCAATTATAGCATATTCTCATGAAAGCATTATCAATGGTTGTCCAACCTAAACGATAATCATACATCAATTCCGATTTGTCCGAAAGGAAAAGCATTAGAAACATCAAGAGAATAAATCAACAAAGAAAAACATGATTGTTATTGCAATTGCAAACTCAGAGTCATTACAAAGTGAAATCAGAGCCACCCCCCTAGCATTGGGGGGTTTAGCTACTCATAGTATTCAAAGAAAACACAATAATGAATAAAGACATTACAAGAAATTGGAGGAGATTGAATCTTCAATTGCTTCCGTTCATGAAGATCTTCTGCTCTCCCAAACCCTTGCTTTCTCCAGTCTTCTCTTGTATTCTTTTCTCCAATCTGTCAAAAGTGCCTTCTCTCTTGCCCTAAAGTTGTTTTTATAATCAATCTTCCATTCAGGTTGAAACCAAATGTCAAGAATACCCTTAATGATCCCATTTGAGTGAGGAAACTTATAAACATATATTCAGCCCGCGCTCATCAACACGGGCCGTGTTTCTGCATGCGGGCGCCCGTGTTTCTGCACACGGGCGCCCGTGTTGAACTCTGAAATCAGCTTTTCTGGCTTCTTTTCATCCACTCGTGCGCGCCACAAGTTCCTATGATCACACGCATCAACCTATAACACTAACACTACCAAACAAAGGCATAAAGAAGATCTTTTGACATAAACTTTAAACCAACTGTAATGCAATACTATAAATTAGTAAATATGATAAACTTAACTTAAAAAGCAATAAAACAACCGAATGTGTTACCGAGATGATAAATTTGTGCTGGATGAAAGACAAAACTTAATAGAAATGGTGACCGATCAGTTGCATTAGTCTAGCAGAATTCTGATGTTCAACTTTCAATTTTTGACAAGTCAAACATGGATACACAAACTGAGCTATGTCGCGCTTCATTCCAGGCCACCAAAACAAATTCTTCAAATCTTAATACATCTTTGTAGCTCCTGGATGAATACTCAAATTGCTCCTATGACCTTCCTCAAGAATAGCTCTCTTCAGGTCCACATCATCAGGAATGCAAATCCGATTACGAAATCTCAACACACCATACACATCCAACTTGAAATCACTATTCTCAACTTGATCGATTCCCACCATCGAATCCACCAATTTCACATCCAACTTCTGAGCTTCTCTGATACTATCCAGGAAATCATTGTTAATCTTCAACATACCCAATTGAACACTCTTAGGCGTCACTTCGGATACCAAACTCATACCTCTGAATTGCTCAACCAATACCAATTCCTTAAACATCATTGCCGACATATGCAAGGTCTTGCAACTCAAAGCATCGGCAACAACATTAGCTTTTCCTGGATGATAATTCAAACCAAAGTCATAGTCCTTCAATAACTCTAACCACCTTCGTTGCCTCATATTCAATTCCTTCTCATCAAACAAATACTTCAAACTCTTATGGTCACTAAATACTTCAAATCTAGAACCATAAAGATAATGCCTCAAAATCTTCAATACAAACACAACAGCAGCAAGTTCCAAATCATGCGTAGGATAGTTCTTCTCATGAACTCTTAATTGCCTCGACGCATAAGCAACAACCTTATCATTTTTCATGAGCACACCTCCTAAACCCATCTCAGAAGCCTCACAATACACCACCAATGATTCTTCCGAGTTGGGCAATATCAAAATCGGTGCCGACGTCAACCTCTTCTTCAACTCGATAAAACTCTCTTCACAAGAAACATCCCACACAAAAGCTTTACCCTTACAAGTCAACTTAGTCAACGGAAGTGCCAACTTAGAATATCCTTCAGTAAACTTTCTATAATAACCAGCTAATCCCAAAAAGCTTCTAATCTCGGTAGCCGACTTAGGAGTTTCCCATCTCAACACGGCATCTACTTTTGACGGATCCACAATAATGCCATCACCAGAAATAAAATGACCAAGAAAGCTAACTTCTTTCAACCAGAATTCACACTTGCACAACTTCCCATACAACTTCTTCTCTTTCAAGACTTGCAATACCAACTTCAAATGCTCAGCATGATCTGATTCTGATTTAGAGTAAATCAAAATATCATCAATGAACACCACCACAAAAAGATCCAGGTACTCATGAAAAATATGGTTCATGTACTCCATAAATACTCCTGGTGTATTAGTAACACCGAAGGGCATCACGGAATACTCATAATGTCCATAACGTGTTTTGAA
This sequence comes from Vicia villosa, assembly GCF_029867415.1. Classification (NCBI taxonomy): domain Eukaryota; kingdom Viridiplantae; phylum Streptophyta; class Magnoliopsida; order Fabales; family Fabaceae; genus Vicia; species Vicia villosa. Next base: position 191,018,509 of record NC_081180.1, read on the forward strand.
AGCCGTCTTCTGCATATCCTCATCTTTCACTTTAATTTGATGGTAACCGGACCTCAAATCAATCTTGCTAAACACACGAGCACCAACCAATTTCTCCGTCAAGTCATCGATTCTTTGAAGTGGATACTTGTTCTTGATTATTACCTTATTCAATTGACGATAATCAATACAAAGTCTCATACTTCCATCTTTCTTTTTGACCAACAACACTAGAGCTCCCCACGACGACACACTAGGTCTCACAAACTTCTTCTCAAGCAACTCTTCCAATTGCTTCTTTAATTCAGATAACTCAGATGCAGACATCCTGTACGGTGCCATAGATATAGTTCTAGTACGAGGTACAAGATCAATAGAGAACTCAACTTCTCTCTCAGGCGGCACATCAGGAATTTCATCAGGGAAAACTTCAGGAAATCCACACACCACCTTCAACTCTTCAATGATCGCTTGGTTCTCAACGGACATTGAGGCAACCAAAGCAAACACTTGAACATCTTCTTCCTTCATCAACATACGCATCTGTCCAGTTGACAACAACTCAACACCTTCTTCTTCAGGAGAAGAAAACCTCACCGACTTATCATAGAAATTGATGTGAACATGGTTATGCTCTAACCAGTTCATACCCAAGATCACATCCAATCCTCTCAACGGCAAGCAAACAAAATCAACAAGAAAGTCTCTGTCAAAAATCGACACGGGACACTTTAAACACACAAGAGAAGTAGTCACTGATCCCTTAGCCGGAGCATCGACAACCATCTCTCCCTTCATAGCAGACAACACAAGACCTAATCTTTCAACACAATCAATAGAGATAAAGCAATGAGTTGCACCGGTATCAATAATAGTAATTAAAGGAATGCTATTAATGAAACAAGTACTTCTGATGAGTGCATCCTCACTAGTGGTCTGAGTTCTCGACAAGGCGAACACCTTCCCACTAGATTGCTCCTTCTTGGGTTTCTGACTCTTTCTTCCAATGTGTCCTTCTTCACCACAGTTGAAACAAACCATCTCCTTATGCTTGCATTCAGGCGCATCATGTATAATTTTACCACAACAGAAACATCTCTTGGTACCAGCACTACACACAGTGCTCTTGTGACCAACCTTGCAACACTTGAAGCACACAATACCAGCATGAGCATCTCCCCCACTAGTTCTCTTGCCCTTAACCATTTTCTGCTTACCCTTACTAACTAGAGCATCATAAGGCTTACCACGGCCTTGATGACTCTTTCCCCTCTTCTCATTAATAACACGATAATAAGCATTGTTGTCCTCCTCATAAATCCGACAACTTTCAACCAAATCCGCAAATACACAAATCTTCTGATAACTAACCGCCATCTTGATTTTTGGACGCAACCTATTCTCAAACTTAATGCACTTAGAAAATTCACCATTGGCCCCATCATAGTGTTGGTAAAACTTAGCCAACTCACCAAACTTAGCACCATACTCCACAACAGACTTATTCCCTTGCCTTAGCTCATGGAATTCAATCTCCTTCTTGCCACAGACATCCTCAGGAAATTACTTCCTTAAGAAATCCATGCGAAACACAACCCAAGTGATCTCCTCACCACTAGCTTCCAACCTCCTACGAGTCTCTGGCCACCAGTCATCCACCTCGACTGCTAGCATATGAGTCCCATACCGAACCTTCTGATCAGGAGTGCAATCCATCACACAGAATATTCTCTCAATCTCCTTTAGCCATGTCAATGCGCCATCAGGATCATGAGTTCCCTTAAAGACCGGAGGGTTCTCTCTTTGGAAAGTAGCCAAATTGCGAGAAGCAGCATTGTCACCAACATTCGGCTGATGTTCCAAAGCTTGGGCCATCGCCTCCAAAGCAGCAGCAATCGCAACATCATTTCTTCCAGCCATCTCAACTCTTCACTAATATACAAAAAGCAATCAGCACAACACAACAATACAAGTATTGTTAGACCACACTACGACACGACACTTGGCCGGACAGACCGACCTGCTCTGATACCACAATTCTAACACCCTAAATCTACCCCGTAAATATACCGGAAAATCAGAGTGTAAAAGTCTCAAAATGTACATCACATTTGAGGCGTCACAATTACATTGTAAAACAAATCGTACACATGCTCACATATATATATATATATATATATATATATATATATATATATATATATATATATATATATATATAGATACATAGCAAGTAATACGGAGGAAACTCACATCCATTAATCATCAATACTCAAATAGTCATAATATCACAGCGAAACAACATCAACAACAATATTCAAGTCATACATGACAAACATGGGCAACTAAAAATCCAGCATATCTCTATAGAACATAATAACATAATCCAATGAGAGATAACAATATCCAAATATAATAACGAAAATGACAAGTCAACATGATATAGGAAAAACAAGCTAGACGTCCCCCGAGTGCTACGTATCAGAGCATAGACACACCGACACGAGCTAAAAGGTAAACGACTATTCCACGTCGTTACCTGCACGTTACCAACAGAGGGTAACATTCAAACAGAAGGGGTGAGATATCATTCATTATAAAGAAACGTATGATAATATTCAAAGCATAGTAAATATCATACATATATCACCACTTCTCATCATATAACATGTTACCAGTAATTCACATCATTCAAACATCTTACAAAATGGTAACCATGTCAATAAACAAGTATGACAACATGTTCCATTCACAATTATGAGTTCAATACATCACAATAACATCTCATCATCACGTCACATCAAACACACAGTCAAAGCAACATCAAATGCAATTCAAATGTGACTCAACTTATGCAAACGCATGTGGTACCATTCGGAGTAAAACTCCCATCTCAATCATTGCCATTGGGCCATAGTCGTTGCCATTTTCAGGCTAATAGTCGTTGCCATCTTCCAGGCTAATAGTCGTTGCCATTCTTAGGCTAAAGGACACTTATCCAATGGATGTGACACGATGACACACATCCACAAAACACGTATTCATAATGATCGACAATATCATCCAAACATTGACTGAACATCATTACTTTTTTAGTAATTCATCACTTCACAACCACGTCGCTATGTTGTATCGTCATACAATAATGTTTAACTTCACAATAACAAATACAACACCAAATGGTTCATTTCAAGAAAAACATCAAAAGGTTTTCCAAAAAGGTTTTCAATCATATTCATTAAAAAGACATCAATTAGAGCATCATGGAAGTTCAAACGGCATTTAAAACGGAGTCACAGATCAAAAGAAACATCAATTCAAAGTTTGAACAAGTTTTGCGCAACAAGGTCCGCATAGCGGCATTCAAGCGCGCTTATGGAAATACAATTTCAATAACCTCGCTTCAAGCGGCTAAAAACAGTAGCAGACCAAAACTTAGCTCCGCTTAGCGAGATCTCTTTAATTTTCAAAACCAAACAGCATCCGCTTAGCGAGCCTGAGCCTGCTTAGCGGACGTGCGATTATGCAGAAAAATCACCTTCGTGACAGAACTACGAAACCTCATATCCTCCACTCAAAACCCATTCTAAACATCAATTAAACACATACAAAGGCATCAACAATCATTATTCATCATCAATCATCCATAAAAACATGCTTTCAATCATAAATTTCATGCAAACTCATCACAAACCTAGGGTTTCTATAACACACAATCCATGGTTCAACATATCATCTAAACCACCCTAAACATCATCATACATCCCTTTAGCATGAACGAAACTCACCCTTACCTTAGGTTTTGGATTGAAGCCAACTCTCTCTTCAACCTTGAGATCCTCATCTTCTCTTCTCTTCTTTCACAACTTTGCCAAATGAGTTCTAATTCTCAATTCCCCTAAATTCTCTTATTTTGGTTAAACCCTTACTAAACTTCAATTACTAATGGGCTCTAATTAATACTTCTCACTTACTAATGCCAACATAGGCCCAATGAGTAATAACACTTACTAACTTATGTTATTTACTATTAATACTCAATAAATAACACAAATATCACATAAGCACTTATAAACTCACTTAATCCACTTAACTCACAAATAATAAAATAAAACATGAAATAATAAATATGGGCGTTACACCTAGGTCATCCCTCCACCATATCGAATCCTTATTACAACAACGCTCTTTTAAGGGATTAAGTATTTTGGCGATAACATTACCATATATAAATGTAAGTAACTCCTTCCAAACAACTTCAGAAATAGAGATAATCCTCTAGAGCCAATTAGAAAGCAAAGCCACATTGAATCCCCCCCACCTGCTTGACACCTAAACCTCTATCCTCCTTGCTACGACAAGTTTTCTTCCAACTAATCCAACTAATCTTGGAATGGAGAAGACGACCCCCCAAAGAAAAGAGTGTTGGATATTAACAATCTCCTTTTCCACAATCTCTGGGATCCTGTAAAACGAAAATTGATAAATCAAAATGCTAGACAAGATAGAATTAAGCATAACTAACCTCCCTCCCATGGACATATGAATAACTTTCCACGATGCCAAACGAGATTTTAATTTGTTGGGAAGAGGGGTCCAAGCTTCTTTGTGTCTAGGATTTATACCAATAGGAACTCCTAAAAGGTTGAAAGGCAGAATTCTGATAGGACAGTCCAAGAAAGTGGAAGCAGATTCAATAATGTCGTCCTCGAGATTTAAACTGAAGAGTTTTCTCTTAGATAAATTTATCCTCCACCCGGATTCTACTTCGAAATCTCTAAGAATGGCTTTCACTCTAAGAAGATTTTTTCTAAAACCATCACAAAGCATAATGGTATCGTTGGCAAATTGAAGCAACTCAAAATGGATTAAGTTGTTGAAGTGAAATCCTTGAAACTCCTTCAACCTAAGAGCATTTTGCACCATTCCAGCTAAGCCTTCAATTTCCATAAGAAACAAAAAGGGGCATAAGGGATCCCCCTGGCGTAATTCTCGACTAGACTGAAACTCCTCGGTAGGGCGATACCATTTATTAGAACAGACATGAAGCTGTTGAAAACCAAAGCTTTCATCCATTGAAGCCATCTAGAACCAAAGCCCATTTTATTCAAATTGAATCTTAAAAACTCCCAATTGACACAATCAAGAGCCTTCCAAAAATTGACTTTAAGAAGCAAGCAATCTCGTTTGTGCCTTAAAGAATAATCCACCACCTCATTTAAGATTAGGATGCCATCTTGAATGTTCCTTTGCGATATAAAAGCTGACCGAGAATTGGAAATCAACTTGTGAATGTGTGACTTGAGTCTAGAAGTAAGAAGTTTGTACAAAATTTTATACAGACTTGAAATCAAGCAATTAGGTCAAACGTCTTCGAGAACTTGAGGATTTTCTCCCTTATAAATCAAAGCCAAGAAGGAAGATGTGACTGATCTTGGAAGTTTTGCCTTAGTGAAATTTTTTTTGCAAAGTTGAATAAATCATCCTTGATGAACTCCTAACACTTTATATAAAAAAAGCATATTAAAATTGTCTGGGCCCGGACTCTTATCACCTGAGCTACTCCAAATAACCTCTCTAATTTCTTCCAAACTAAAAGGTTCTTCAAGCAGAAGACTATCCTCAATAGAAAGATGTTTGAAAGAAACCTCTTCAAGGGTCGGTCTATTATGAACAGGTTCTTAGAAAACTGATTCAAAGTAGGATTTGGAAAGTATCTTCACTTCCTCCACTTTCTCGATCCAACCTGAAGAGGAATCAAAGCCAAAAATATGTTTAACTTTGAACCTAAAATTCATAGATTTATGAAAGAAAGTTGAATTAGAATCGCCTTCCTTAATCCATCTGTGCCTAGATTTTTGCCGAAGAAAACTTTCTTTGAGTTTAAATGTTACCATAGTAAGGAAAAATCAAGATTCAAATTCTCCCCTAAAAGATCAGGCACATCAACAACTGCATCCTCCGCCTCCGAGTTCAAAACATGAAGATTAGATACTGGGTCTTTAACATTCAAATTGATGATGCCAAAGGCTTCAATGTCCCACTGATTTAGGAGAATCTTCAAGTTCTTCAACTTTTCTTTAAATATGAAAGTAGGATTGCCTTTAATATTCATGGAACACCAAGCCTTAGAGACAAAAGGAAGGAATTCCTTATGATTCACCCACATATTGAATAATTTGAAGGGCTTAAGACCCCAATTCCTCGAACTCTCTTTTAACCAAATAGACCTATGATCAGAGGTATCCCTACAACAAACATACTGATAATCCAAATTCCATATTTTCAACAAATTTTCTGATATGAGAAATCTATCAAGACTATTCATCCCCAAACCATCCACCTTGTACCAAATGAATTTAGCCCCACATAAAGGAAGATCAATCAGCTCCATATCAGAAATAAAGTCTACAAAGTCTCTCATTTCAGCTCTATTAACCTTCAAGTTATTGCCTTTCCTCTCCCTTGTATTTTTAATCGCGTTAAAATCACCCTCATGCAACCACTCACCCCGCCACTTTGATTTCAACTCCTTCAAATGTTTCTAAAGAGTATGATTTTTCTCAATGGTACAACCAAATTAGATATTTTCCAAATTGATAGACATACCTTTCCAAAAGAAATAAACACCAATAAAACCTTCCCCTCTAAAACGGAAGTTGGGGAGCATAAAACAAGTTTTCTACATAATCGAGAGCCCACCAGAACGACCTAAAGAGTATTTAGAGGCCCACTCAACATCTCTTCTACCCCACAGAGACCGAACTATATCATCATTCATCGATTGAGTCTTAGTTTCCCAAATTAAACTGATGCCAAAGTCCTGTTTGATGAGAGAAGTCCTCAAGCATCTTTTCTTCACAAAACTATTGCATCCTCGAATATTCAGGGATAACATATTCATTGATTAGATTTCTTGAGAATCTCCTTCAGACATTACTTTGGGCGATTCTTCTTTTCTAAAGTTCTGATAGCATTGATATGAACTTCCTCACCTTCCACATCCTTGACACCGAACAACTTTTCCTTCTCCCAGATTTTATTGCTTAACCCACCTCACTCTCCTCCCAAAATCTTCGATTACCTCTGTGCACATCTGTTAGCTGAAGATTTCGTTTAGGAAGAATATCCTTTGAAGAATTACAATTCGAAGGAAGATGGTTACTGATGATCGTTTCTGAGTTTAAAAATGGCTACTGATGGCCATGTTTCGAGAATGTTGGTTTGAGTTGGAGTAAAGATGGTTAGACTTAGAGATAATTCGAAGAAGGTTATCTTTAAAGACTTAAACGTTTTTGCAAAATACGTAAAGTACTGAAGCTTGACGTGTTTTCGTGGCATTCTCAATTCTGATCATGTTGCCACGCGTCGAAAGATGATTCAAGCGGGAGGATTTGAATTTTGAAGTAGTTTGTGTAACTGCACAAAGACAGATGGCATCCCAGGGATTCTTGTGGGCAACGTGGCATCAGATTAGGGTAGGACCGTTAGGGTCGAATTTAGTATAAATAAGGGTCTTAATGTTAGGATTCCGTGTTCATTTTGTACAAATCACTCACAAACCACTCAAGTATCAAGTGTTTAGAGAACGAGTTCGCTGAGAAATGTACGTATGACACCAACACCAGTTTAATACATTTGTATTTTTCTTTATTCAAACATCTTTTCATTATTACTGCTTTCATTTACTTCCTGTTATTTACATTCCCGCACTTCTTTATTTCGTCTAACTTTCATTTTGAAGCACTTTGTATTTCTGCATTTTACATTCTTGCACGTTACATTCTTGCACGTTACATTCCTGCACTTTACATTTCTCCAGTTTACACGCTTTTATTTATATTTCTTTGTCGAAAGACATACTTATGTGTATAACAAGTGCTGTTTTTAAGTAAACATTCACATAATCATATCATAAACAAGTTTTCTCGAAGCCAGAACAAACAAGCATGAATCAAATCATATCGAAAGACAATTGTTTGACTATGTCCTAGGATCAATCTAGTCGATCCTGCGAGTAACCAAAGTATACTTTATAGTTTGGAGGACTAGCGGTTGTTTACCGGAAATCACCATAAACAACAGCAGAATCCAACAACGATGGATAACAACGAACCATACAAGCAGAAAGAGAAGATGAATGAGAAGCTTCATGGGATGATGATGGATTTGGCTCATGAAATTGGGAATTATGGAAACCTCGACACACATCATCAATTTTAGTGGGAATAATTCTTGGCAATTTCTTTCTACACCCGTGTACCTTTTTACAAACCCGTCGTGAAAAACCCAAAATACCCCTATATTTTGGATATGCATATTCGAAGACACCTAAAAGGATGATTTCGGATATGTATCTCCGAAGACACCTTTTTTATTAAAAAAATGTTTTTGAAGATGCATATCCGAAATCATATTTTTTTTTTAAAAAATGTGTCTTCGGAGATGCATATCTGAAAATTGTTGCGGTTTTTCACAAAACCCAAACAACCACCCCTTCTGTTCATTCTCTTCAAAAAAAATATCATTTCAAATCCATTTCTGCCAAGTTGTATTCAAAGCATTGTTACTCTAAAACTCCTTCCAAGCATTGATAAAGGGTTCAAAGCTCCATTCAACATCTACTCAAAGGTTCAAGAAATTGTAAGTTTCCACAACTTTACACTCTAGCTTGGAAATGTTATTAGGGCTATTATATATTAGAATAATATTGTAGGTTGAAGTTATTGTATGTCAATGATAGTGTTTAGATGGTAAAAATTATATTTTGAATGAGTTAGGGCAAGAAATGGTAGTCTGCAAAAATGGTTGTTCGCAAGTATTTTTGGAAGTGCATTTCGAAATCACCTCTAACCAGTTTCGAATATGCACTTCCGAAATTTGGTCTGAGTTGTTTTTTTTTTAAGTTTCAATTTTCTTTTCTTCATACTCTTACCAGTGACATTTTTTTCTATGTTGTAATATTTTGACATTATGCACTCATACGAACAAGTATTTTCATATTATGATATCGGTATTTTATTCTAGTTTACATATTTTATATTTTCCGTTATATTTTGTCGAATAATAAGAGGTTTTAAAAGAATGATATAAATGTTTTGAAAAAATGAATCACTCAGAGCATATTTCGGATATGCATATCCGAAACTGGTCTATGGTGTTTCCGGATATGCATATCTGAAATCAGTGAAAATATGATAAGGGTGCATGCGGATATGCATATTCGAAGGGTATTTTGGGAATATTATGGGTTTTTTCCACCCTATATGGGTGCATAAAGAAATTGCCATAATTCTTCGCTTTTGAGTATGTGGAATAATGGACTTGGACAAAGGCCTAGGGTTACCAATGGTGAATTGGGCCACGATCTCAGGAGAAATAAAATTATTTTGACCCAACGACTCAATAGGCTTAAAGGAAGGAAGATATATCAAAAGAATTGGAGACATGATCAAACAAAGCATTCGAACTAGACGTTCTCAACCTTTTTTCATTTTTTTATTTCTTAGGGATTGGCTTCTTTACAATGGATTAACTATACACAAATATTCATTATTATGAATAATATATTTTATTAAAAAAAATTTACCTCAACCAATGAACAACTGAGATGTAAATTCTAGACACACAATATTTTAATTTTTTAAAAAAATATTATCTTTTTTATTTGTTGAGCTGGTAAGTGAGAGGGAAAATATTCAGAGGACACGTCTTCGAATCTCAACCACTGCATTTTAGAAACTTTTATTTATTTTAATATATTTTTATTCATGAGTTATTACCTCGGTTGAGTTAGAAATCAAGGATAAAAGTATTCAGGAGACAAGCCTTTGAATCCTAGCAACAGCATTTTAGCAGCTTTTATTTTATTTTTATTTTTGTTTATGACTTATTATCTCGGTTAAGCTGACAACCGAGAGGAAAAGTATTTAGGGGGCAAGCGTTTGAATCTCAACAACTGTATTTTAGCACCATTTAATTTTTTATTTAAGACCTATTAACTCGGTTGAGCTTGCAACTAAGAGGAAAATTTTTGTCCAATTTGATGAAAAAATTAAGTAATTAACGTTTCTCGTCCACTTATAAAATAACAACAGCCAAGACATTGTCAACTCAAGGATCCACATGAAACATCAGTGATTTGTGTGAAACTCTCACCAGCCTATTAGAATGTGAATGTCACAACGATCCTTCTTAAATGGAAAGTGTTGAAATGCAAACTTGACATAATGAAAACAATGATAATAAGTAGTTGCATGAAGTACAACATCATTATCTTGGATGAATTGCAAGAGTATAAAAATGTTTCAAGGTTGATTCCTTAATGTAATCTCTTATGTTGCAATTTTTGTTAAAAATATTTAATAATAGTTAGGAAACTTTAGATGTAACTTAAAAATGTTAGTTGTTGTTGTGTCAATTAAAATGTTTAATGTTGTTGTTGTAATTTAATGTTAGTATTATATTTATTTTTTTATTTTTTTGTGTTAATGTTGTTGTTTAGATTTATTGTTTCATGATTATATTGATTTTTGTTGTTGTTGTTGTTGTTGATATTTAATGTTTAACAAATCCATTGATTCTGTTTTTGTTGTTGTTGTTGTTGTTGATTTTTAATGTTTAACGAATCTATTGATTCTGTTTTTGTTGTTGTTGTTAATGTTGTTGATGATAATCATGATGATGATGATGAGAAAGAAGATTAAGAATTTTTCAAAAAAATTTGATGCTTTGTAGATTGTAACGAAAAAATAGGTTAATACAAAAAATTATGAAACAAAAGTATTTCACCTCGGGTATTAATTCCAACCAAAGGGAAAAATGGCGCGCTTTTCAATTTTGAAAATCTAAAACTTGTTGCTAGGGATCAAACTCATGACCAGTTCAAGTTTTCCAAGCGACAGGCAAGTAAGCTGTGGGGATAAATGATGCACTTTCCATTAAACACTTTTATACCTCACCCTCAAAATCGAGATAAAATTCCTTTTACAACTGAGATAAAATCACTTATTCTTAGTGATGATTCAATCACTCAAGACAAAATCTAAATCTTAAGCACGCCGGATATAAAAAAAATCAGGTGGATAATTAACCATGAAGACTCGTTTCCCATCTTCCATCGCTTGGTTAAGACGAACTTTCTCTCTAGATATGAGTCCAGTGGAATAAAAATATTCCACTTGTTGCAAAGCATTTTTAAAAAGTCATGTGCGATATAATAACTCTCTTCCAAAGACTTTGCGTACTCCTTGGACGAGGAAAGTTTTTGAAGACACGTCTCATAAAGGTCGTTTTCAGCCTTCTTTCGATCTTTTTTAAATCCTTTCAAAGATGCCTCAAGCTCATCTATCCTTTTTTGAGAAGGATCCAATGATCAACTTGCCTCATTAAGGGAGGTCTTTGTCCTTGATAGCGATGCCTGAGCAGAAGCTAACACTTCATTCATCTTTGTCACTTCCTATACAAGCACTTACACCTTGTCAACTAGCATGTCGGGGTACATGAAAGATTCCAGAGCAGACCATATACCCAAAAGTGAGGTATATGTTCCTTGGAGTTCTTCTAGATATCATCCTTGCTCGATACTAAGGGAATTAACATGCTCTTTGAGCACTTACTTCTTAGGAAGATGTCTTGTTGGGTCAAATCGTCCAACTTGTAAATATAAGATTCTAATTCCGCCAAGAAGTGGATTTGGCGCCAAAACTTGGAGAATAGATTTGCGAAAATTGGAGAATATATTTGAGAATTGGTAAGGTGGCCTAGAGTTTATTTAACATATTGTGGCATGAGCCTTCTCATGGAGAGGGGTAATTTGAAAAAATGATCGTTGAAATTTTTCACTGAATAAACATCAAACATCTTAGAACACTACGTTTGGGTGGAAGAATAGACTTTGGATTGGCACATTTCCCTCATATTCACACTAATGTTGGAAGAATTTAACATAAGCCGAACTCACTAGGTGGAATTGCAATGGGACAATTTATTGATGATTAAGAATGACAATCTTGAAATCGTTGAAAGGAAGACAAAAACATATTAAGGTGAAAAGAAATTCATGAAGAGGGATGACACACCTGTTATACTTGCTAGACACCCTCTTTTCTTCCTCGGGAATAAGTATTCCCAAGTTGGACAAAGGCCCTACCTCCATAAATGCTCGACCTAAGCCGCCTTCGAAGGCGAATGAAGAAGTAGTGTCCAAAGTTTCCTGTTCTACCCACATTTACAAATTGTCCCTTTTTCCTTATGAAGCATAGTAGATGAAATGTCAATTATGAAGAGTTGTGTCGACACATGAAAGAGAAATATGAAGAAACGACACTCTGATCGAACACACCAAAAAGCTCACTCCCAGAAACCCTAATGGATAAAGAAGTCATAGCTAGAAAAGATATTGAATTTACCTTAAAAGAAATGGTTTGGTGACCTATGAATGTAGATTGCCACCGAATGAAGATCCTAGATGAGCTTAACCAAGAAATTGATGTTGAAGAGCTCGCGAGAAAGAGCAAAGTTGGCAAGCCTTCGCAAACCTTTTATATGTGCCTCATCCATAGAGTATCGGGCGATCCACTCGCATCAACAATAGTTTGGATTTCGTCGAAGATTGTTCAATGCACTCAAGTCTCATATTGAAGAGAAAACATCATTACCAACTAGCATAGGGACACAAGTCAGTTGTTTCGTGTGAAACATTACCTTTTATGAAAAAGACATTTAATGTGAATGTTCCCAAGGATAGTAACGTTCCATCAAGGATTTTCACCTCCTCAGGCCAAGTAGATGGGCTACGGTGTATACGACAAACCTCATCCTACAAAACAAGGACATAAGCTTGAGGGGTTGCTCACGAGGCCCAAGATGAAAAGCTCAGAGGCGAAGAAAGGGAAGCGAACACGAGGAGCAAATGTTCCTCTATCCTTGCCTAAAATAGACAACTATGTCCATTGAAGTATTGTCAACCGTCCAAATCAATTAGACGCTTGTTTGTACAACACGCCACACTCATCACTGACGGTTTTAACTGCTCCGACTATATAAGAGATAAAGCACGATATTTTCAAGTAGTCATATTCATTCTCACTCTCACATCACTTTCATTCTCTTTCTAACTTAGGCGTTATAGTGTTAACCTTGCAGGTCAATCCTCTCTCTATCATACCAAAATCTTACTCCACCGTATCAAAATTTTATTTTACCGCTCATAGCTCTGATTCCAAGACAGAAATTAAATACTTATGTTATTATAGATAAAGGAAATTGGATAAAGAAAAATATCAAGCTAGAATTTGTAAGATAACCCTCTCATTAATTCATTAGTGAATGTACACAATCATAATATGAAGTATGAGTACACACAAAATTTCTAGCTGATTCTCTCTTTCTCTTCTATGTATGTTAGTTCTAACAAGGGTGCAGTTACCGTGCATAGATAAAAATTTATGCACCATGCATAGATTATTATGGACCCTTGGATCATTGGATCAAATTCTAGATATCAATTGTTATTACTCAATACTCAATACTCACCACTCAATACTCAATACTCAATACTAGATTAAAAACATGATCCAATAGTTTATGTAGGCTTATGCATGGTGCATAAGTAAAATCATTATGCATATTAGCCAAAGCCGTTCTAACAAGTTGGCTAAACAAAATCAAAGCAACAAAGAATCATATCATCGAACAACAGACTTCCATATTGCTACTTGTACTTCAGACGGTAAGGCTTCAGAACATAACAGCAAGCAAGTTTAAGTTTCATAAAGCACAAATATTAACGAACAAACAAATTGTGTAAAAAAAACAAACAAAAAAAAAAAACTTGCTCAAACTAGCCAAACGCCACCTTCCATAAGTCACCATGTTAAACAAAATTATATATAATGAAACAATGAGACTAATATGATATACGTTTATAACTAACTAAGAATTATCATAACTAATTTATAGCCAACTTTATATTTTTAATAGGAACTTTAATTATTAGTATTTTTAATCTAAAAATAGAATCAAAATGTGTCCTATCAACCTAGTGTGGTGAGGCTTTAAGACAAATTTTTTCAAGTGGTGAATAGGAGTTGGATCTAAAAAACAAACTCTTAATACATAATTTGCTCTCTCCACATAGAAATGAAAATACACTACAACAAATCTTGGATTAGACAAAATTTCTTTATAATATGATCATCATCTCTTGAATGAACCATTCTATATATATCACAAGAAGAAACCCAAAATATTTCACAATCAAACATAAATAAGCTACAAGTGAAGAAAATATAAATAGATCTGTATATATCTAGCTAGAAGGCATAACATTTGTATATATAGATTTATATATATCCTATAGATGTTGATGTTGATGGTATTGTTCAAACCCTTGCATATTGTGACTAGCATCCAAAGGAAACAAAGGAAATCCACCATTAATCTCTGAAATAAACCCTTCCAAATCAGAAAATCCACCTAAATACCCACCACAGCTCTCATCTCTTACTTCTTCTTTGATCACTCTATCCATTGTCACATCCAACCCCCAAAATCCACCATTGCTCAACAACTCCTTTCTTGGACAATCCTCTGATGATAAACCACTTCCACTACTAGTGCTCCTTGAAGATTCTTCAATTACCCTTGTCTTCTTCTTGAAATTCTTTTTGTCTTCACTTGGTTTCCCGGTTAACTTCTGCACAAGCTCCCTAAAATTCTCAGCATCGGTTTTGATTATCTCAGGTGCAAATATGTGAATTATTCTTATCTTTGGTTTGATCTTTGATATTGTGTGAGAGTCCCTATGCAAAGCAAGGGTTTTAGGTTTGTTTGAATTAGCTATGCTTGTATAGCTAGGGTTTCTAAGCTTGTTATCCATGGAGAAAATTCAAAATAACTCTCAAAAGAAAAAAAGAATGAGAGAAGGAGTTATATAAAAGTTGATGTATGTAAAGTATAGTTAGAACTTAGAAAGAAAGAAAAAAGTGAATCATATTTATAGAAGAATAAGGGACATACCATTTTGAGGGATAATTTAAAAGGAAAAAGAGGAGAAAGAAAAAGGGAAGAAAATATGAAGGTGTCTGTTGGGACAAGTTGGGAGGAAAGGATTAGATGAATCTTGCTCTGACAAATGGAAAGAGAAAGTCAATAAAGTAATATTCAGACCTTCATCAATGGTCCCCTCTAATATATTTTGATTATTACTAATATTAATATTATAGAAGAAGAAAAATGCTAATTGCTATATTTGTAAATTTTATATAGATATTTGAATATCTTGTGGAGATGGAGAATGGACTTGGACACATTTTTTTTCCGTTTACCTTCCATGAAATGATTATACCATTCCACATAGTGGCAAATATTTAATATATAAATTTTTCAATTTCAGTTTTAAATATAATTTTTTAGTAAATTAATTAATTAGTACATGTATCGACATTAGAAACTCCAATTTGGCTATGTTTATCCACATTGACTTTTATATGTTCCTAAAACTTTCTCATGTTTTAAAGTATATATGTCTTATTTTTGCTTAATTAAGAAAATGATTTCAATGTACTATGTGAAAGTTCATAACTCTAGAAAATAATTGGATGAGTTGTGTTTTTGAAAAGGGATTGTCCTTCAGCAAATAGTAGGAGAAAATTGATTTGTTGGCTTTTTTAAGAGTCTTTTCACGGGAACTTGTAAGATAGATCACTTCAACATGTGATGTCATTTTCAAATAAATGGTTGTGATGTGCTGCAGTCAGAATTAGCAAAGAATAGCAAGCGATAAATTTAGAATGAAAATACATTGCAAGCACAAAATCTTTAAGATAAGTTCTAGATTCTATCAAATAAAGAAAATATTGAATTTTATTATGATAAAAAATAATCTTGACGACCGCATTTAAAGGTGTTTGTTAAAATACAAAAAATAAACACTAATAGGTTTTTAATCCAAAACAAAAATAAAATAGAAAAAAGAAACCACCCTAATGGACTTTTAAAAAAAATTGCGAAAAAATATTAAAATGTTGTTTTTGGATATGAAACAAATTCAGATGGCTTAAAAATCCTTCCTACATCAGTCTCCTTCACCTCTGAAGATCTCGACCCCGAGTTTTCTTCTTGATAAAGAACATCATCTATTTGATATTCATGAATGTCAGCAACATTGAAAGTATTGGATATATTCATGAAATCCAGGAGAGCTACCACATAAGCAGTAAGTACCAACTTGCATGACTGCCACTTGCTATAAGTACCAACTAGAAACCCCTCGTAACGCAGAAACATTATCGTATCCCATATTGAAAGACTTAACTTTTCGCCATTTATCTTGCATATGTGGCAAATTGTTTGGTAGCTCATATGCTGGCAATTCCTTAAAATCCTCTAGGATCCCTAGCACTTCATATGAAATTGGTATTTCCTCCTTTACAACACTCATCAGCCCTTTGCTCATCGCTTGATAGAAAATTCAGTTTCTTTAACATCCTTATCAAGCTCTTTTTCACTATGTGTCATCACCAAGAAATTAGACTTATTTTCTCTTAGATTCTTATCAAAGTGAAAAACAAGAGCCATAACAACTTTATGTGTGTCCCATGTAAACATCATCACGTTATCTCGTCCTCGATAAGTGGTATCATTATCAAATTGCCAAGGCCTACCAAGTAAAGTATAACAAACATCCATATCAAGAACATCACAAAGTACCTCTTCTTTTTAATGTTTTTCAATGGAGAGGTAAAAACTCTACATGCTAGTGTTACTTGAACTTGGGAACCCTTGCTTATCCAACCGAGGGTGTAAGGCTTCTTATAAGGTTCTGTGGACAACTTCAAATGATCTACCAATTTCTATGACACCGAATTCTCCATGGTGCCACTATCGACAATCAAATTCCACACATTCTTCTTGATAGAACAATGTATTTTAAACAAATTATTGCCCTGCCCTTCATCTTTGGATGCTAGTAAACAAATTTGCAACACAAAATTTACCCTCTCATCATATTTTTCCTCTACAAACTCAACCCCGACATATTCATCGTTCACAACTGCATGTTCTACTTTTTCCTCTTCCTCTTCCCTTTCTTCCGCAAAAGTAGCAAATCTCCTTGTTGGACAAACATCTAATTTATGACCTATTCCATTACAATGATAACACGTGTCTTAAGTGGGTTTAAAATATGGATTATTCAGCCTCTAGAGTGATGATATACCCAGGTAGACACTACTAAGGCTGCTAGTTCCCTTATTCTCAAGGTTGAAATCCTTAGTTGTTGTACTTTTTTCCTTGTTGCTTACTAGTTCAAACTTATGCTTTCAAAGCTAGATTAGATTCCTCAGCCACGATCCATACAGTTTGTAAATCCATCTTCTCCTGCAAGGATCCCTTTAAGCCACTGATGTATCGAGCCACTTTCTGCCTCTCTATTTCTCCCAATTCATTATGCTCTGAAAAACACAGGAACTCAAATGTGTATTCTGTTACAGTTATCTTTTCTTGAATACACTCAATATACATCTTAAAAAGAATCTGCTCATAATCCTCTAATAAAAACTGCTCTAACATTAATTGTTTCATTCATCGCCAAGATCTGACCGACCATTTTCTTTGCCTCTGTCTCTGATAAGTGCCAAAATGTAGTTATTTTATGTATGTAAATAGTGACACTTATCGATACTTTTTGTTAATACCGTTTGAATAATACCCCATTTTTGTCTAAATTCGTACACTTTGAGTTTTATTACGTTTTCGTGTAAATATGTACCGTTTGATAGTTTTGTTGTATTTTTGTAGGTTTTTCTGCGTTGTCGGAGCCTCGAGGAATAAAGTGTCGAAGACACGGCTGCGGACATGTTTTGAAGAAATAAAATCAGCTATTTTGGTGTAGCTCGCGTCGCGCGCTGTAAAGTGCGTCGCGCGCTGAAGGAGAAAACGAAATAATTCAGGAAGAAGCTTAGGTGCTATGGGGCGTGTCGCGCGCTAGGGCGGTTTAGTTCATAAGTGAGAGGGCGCGCCGTGCGCTCTGCGATTTCAATGTTTGTATAAATAGAAAACTCAGTTTTTTTTAGGGTTTTTTATCACCTCTTCTTGGACAAAGTTGAGCTCTGATCCATTCTTTATAGTTTAGAGGTTCAAGCAACACTATTGGGTGTCTCATCATGTCAATTTAGCTCGGGTGGTCTCCGATTGTGTCGACAAACACGAGAAGTTTCCGCTTGTTCTTCTTCTTCCCTGTGACCCATTCCAATGGTGGGGTTTGTATGTATATTTTTCCTCTCTTGTATGTATATGTGTTGATCTTGGGATCGTTTATATATTCGCTTTACAAATCATCATTGTTGTTGTTCTTGATCTTTTTGCTTAAATGCTCTGGATTTGTGTTGTTGCAGAAATGGACACCGTAGATCTTGATTAGGAATGATAATTGTTAGTTTCTAGATTTCAGAAATGGATTTAGGGCTAATAATCGTAATGGGTATCGAATTTCATGCCTCTGTGTTGTTTGTGTCGGTTGAGACATCGCTGATGTGAATAGTACGGTTTAGCTTTCGTCGGTGTTGCAGAATGGACACTGATGTGGCGTCTCGATTGATGCCTGGTGATTTTGATGCGCATTGTGAGTGTGTTGCAATAAGATCTTCTGATTTAAGTATTCGACGGGTAAAACGAAATGCAATTCCATAACTATTTCTCTTAGACTATTGAGATTGTTTATTCGCTTTAATTACTTTTCCTGCATTTACTTTTCTGCACCCAATCATGAAACTTAAAACACGAGATAGTCGAACTGCAGTTTTTCTCACCAATCTTTGTGGACTACGATACGATATAACCTATATAACCCGGTAATAAATAATACCTATTACTTTTTGCTTGCCGCTTTACCGCTTCAACAGCCTCTGAACAACAAGTTTATCTCACCAGATATCAGCAGTACTAGCCTCATCACCACCATCTTAAGTTGCTTGTTCTCAGGGATGCCCATAACATCGAAGAACCTGTCAATATCAATCTGATAATCCAGAAACAAATCAACTCCCATCCTTTTGTAGAACAATCGAATATCAACCTTCACTTGATAGTCATGGTTATTCTGTCGATTCCCTTAATCAACCTCTTCCTTGTAGTGTTCTTCTTCGTCAGAACTCAAATTTTCAAAAATAATAGTATGATTATTTCCATTTCACATAAAGCTAATTGGTTCATTTCCCTTGTCTCTCCGCCAGTTCTTGTTGTTGTTGGTGTTGTTCTATTCGATTAAAGCAGTTACAGTCATGCTAAAAACCCACGGTAATACCCTTAAGGTTTACTCTTGTCAATGGTTGATCCCTCATGGTTGATCAAGCTATGAAAATAATCATTAGTAAATCAGGCTTTGATACCACCTGACGCGGTCAAAATCACGAAGGAATAGCAAGTGTTAAACCTATAATGAAAATATATGATTGCAAGCATAAAACCTGTAAGATAAGCTCTGGAATCCAACCGAAAAAGAAAATACTGAATTTTATTATCATCAAAGATAACCTTGACAGCCACATTCAAATGTGTTTAATTACAAAAAAAGAAAGCCTAATGGACTTTTAATCCAAAACAGAAATAAAATAGAAAAAAGAAACCTTAATACGCTTTTAATAAAAACATAAAATGAAAATTGCATAAAATATTAAAAAAATTTGTTTTTGGTCCTAAAACAAACTCGGATGGCTTAAAAAGTCTTCCTACATCAGGATGTATTGTTTTTTATCTCCTTGCTTGCATCTCATATGCTTATTTTATTAAGTCAGATTTATCTACAAAGACACTTTTTTTTCAAAGTAAGACGAAATGTGTGCATATAGCAAATAGGTGAATTGATTCAGTGATCATACATCGAGGTTACCCCCTTAACTGTTAAATGGCTAGTCTCGTATGTGCTCCATGTAGTTTCTACTTCCCTTAAGGTCATCTCTAGATTATTAGAGGATAAATATGATTTTTTCCTGTAACTTACTTCGAGTAAGGCAGTGACACCTATTTGGTTTCAAAATGAACCATATAATTTACATTAGTTTTCAAGGATGGTCTCGATGGAATACATGTTTTATTCTATGAGTTGTAACATCTAACGTAATTGTGAGTTTTTTTAGTTTGGAAAGTCAATTTGAAAATCAAAACCTATTCAACTTGAATGAATCCGTTAATTTTTTACTTAGTTGTAAAATAGTTTTTTCAATAATTTAAAACCAACAAAAAATAAATTTTTAATTGTTGTTTTTGTTTTAAACCTAAGAGCACAATTATCGGTTGTTTTTTGAAGTTTCTACACATTAACCAAAGCCACTAATGTCAGAATTGATGGATATTTGAAAAAGAAGGTGGGTTGTTTTATTTGTGACGTTGTTAAGTTTGGAAACGGTTCACACTTGCCAGCTAGATTAGTAATATTAATAAAAAAAATTGATATATCATTTAATACTTACCTACCTATATTATTAATTGTAACATATACTATTAATTGTAAACCTATTTGTAACCATTTCAAAATCACTAACGGTAATAATATTTTTGAAACAAACAAAAGTAACGTTAACATTTTTTACTTAATATTTTTGAATGATTAACGGTAACATTTTTTAATTATATAAATAAGTTAGTAATTTTATTATAATTTTCATTTACAACTAGTTTGTAACACTCCATTTATTTTCATAATTTAATTAAATTAAATTAATTGAATTATGAGGAATTAAGCAATTGGGCTTGAGTTGTGGTTAGTAAGGAAGGGGGTGCATTGGTAGGCCCTATTACTAATTAAAATAATTTTATTTTATTCTTAATAAAATAGAAGGAGTGGTAGAATAGAGAAGGTTACAGTATTGGGAAAAGAAGTCTGAACGTGAAAAGAGAAGAGGAACGGAGAAGTGCGACCGAGGAAGAACGAAGAATCAACCTTCAGGTAAGGGGGGACTCTTCCGTTTATCTTCTATTATGGGATTATAGATAATATGATAGAATTGATCGTGTTATCCGTACCAATTGGGTTGTGCTTAGGTTGTAGAAATGTTAGGTTTTGGGAGGATTTACACGTAATGAATATGCTGATTCGTGTAATGGTGTTAATTGGATGGTTTGAATGTATTATAATGTGCTATAATATGTGTTTGTTGCACTGTATGCGAAATCTGATTGGAATGGGTTGAATTGGTAATGATTTGGTGAAGGAAGGGTAAAATCGCAGGCTGTTTTCTGCTATTCGTAGCGCTGGGATTCGCTAGTTCGCGCCGCGTCCAGGAGTTGGTGCCGCGAACAGCTTGGCAGAAGGCCAGGAAGTTTTGTTGTGCTCAGTACGCGCCGCGAGAGTATGGCCGCGCCGCGAAGGCGTAGTTTCTTCTCGTTCCGCGCCGCGAAACCTTGTTTGCGCCGCGAAGGCGTTGTTCCTATTCGTTCCGCGTCGCGAACCGTGTGTGGCGCCGCGTGCTGTTAGTTGTTGCGACTGTCCATTTTGAAAAGTTTTAAAGAGGTGTAACTTTTAAACCGTAAACCGGATTTTGGTCCCGTTTCGAGTACAGTGAGGCTAATCAGATAATTTATATAATCAAATGGTGTTTGGAGTTGTGGCTCGAACTATTTTTTTTAAACACCGAGCTTACTTGTTTGTGGTAGGATATGCTTGTAGGTACACTAATGAATGTTTACCTGTATAATGTTGTAGTTGTAACTGGTGTCTATTGTACATGTATTGTTGGTATAAAATATGTGTCTTATTAATGATTATGACATTAATTGATGTATGTGGATGATGAGCATGTTATGGTTGATGCATGCATTCATAATCATTATGTGGCTGGTCCTTGACGATGGTGGATCAGTGGTAGCTAATTCCCATTGTGAGGAATTAGTGAGTGGGTGTTACCGTATCCTTGATGATGGTGGATCGGTGAGTTGGGTTATATCCCAGATTTTTGGTACCACATGCATGTAGTTGCATTGCATTAGGTTGTTTTACTATTATAACATGAATGGAAGATTGTCCAATGTTATAATATGTGTTAATTTGGTTGTTTGCTTGCTGATTGTATGGTTTGAATCTGATCATAACTGTGATTGGGTGAATGGCATGAGAAATGATATTTTATTATTTATATCTTATAACATTAGTTAAATGTGAATGAGACTCACCCTTACTGTTGTTATTTTTCAGATTGAGGAGTAGCTCTCGTACTTGGTGAGGATTAGCTCGTCAAGTAGTGTTAGAGTCAGTTGGGTCCGTGTCATGCTCTGGTCGTGTAACACTGGGGGCGTCGTTTAGAATTATTTGCTGAACTTTTTATTTTGGATGGATTTGTATGTTGACGCTCTAAGTCTGTGACTTGGCTGTTTGTTATTCAGATGTTAAAGATAATTCCGCTGTGTTAACATGATGAATCTGAATAAATTTGGTTGACGTTCTCCTTTATGGCATGACATGAGTATTGTTGTTTGAATTATATGGAAGTTGTAATGCCCTTTTCATGTTTACTCTGATTATTGTTTATTATTTATGCGGGGTATTAGAAGGGTGTTACAATAGTGGTATCAGAGCATTGTCGGTCGTTTGAGTCAGAGTCTTAGTGTCGGTTAATCCCTCGTATGCGATTAGTGTAAGATTGACACTGTCGATACTTCTTGTTCTAGTAGATATTGTTTGATATTTAGCAGAACAATGGCCGGAAGAGGAGGAAGGAACGACGACGCGATTGCTGAGGCTCTCGGTATGATTGCTGGTGTGCTGGGAGGGAATGCCAATGGAGCTGGGATTGGTGCTGACAGGCAGCTGAATAGTTTTCAGAGGAACAACCCTCCGTTGTTCAAAGGCACTCACGATCCCGAAGGCGCCCAGAAGTGGCTGAAAGAAATTGAAAGGATCTTCCGGGTGATTGATTGTGACGAAAATCTGAAGGTGAGATATGGGACTCACATGCTGTCTGAAGAAGCTGATGATTGGTGGATGGCTAGTAGGGACGAACTGCAAGCTGCAGGTGTTGCAATCACTTGGGCTGTGTTCAAGAGAGAATTCTTGCGGAGGTACTTTCCTGAGGATGTTAGAGGCAGGAAAGAGATTGAATTTTTGGAGCTGACACAAGGTAACCTGACTGTGCCAGAGTATGCGTCCAAGTTTGTTGAGCTAGCAAAGTATTATGTCCACTACAATAATGATGAGGCTAGTGAATTCTCGAAGTGTGTTAAGTTTGAGAATGGTCTCCGTGATGAGATTAAGCAGGGTATCAGATACCAGAGGATTCGCAGGTTTGTCGATTTGGTTGACTGCAGCCGAATCTTTGAAGAGGACAATATTAAACTGAAGTCGTCACACTCTCGCGAGTTAGTCGACAGGAGGGGGAAAAAGCAT
This sequence comes from Vicia villosa, assembly GCF_029867415.1. Taxonomy (NCBI): domain Eukaryota; kingdom Viridiplantae; phylum Streptophyta; class Magnoliopsida; order Fabales; family Fabaceae; genus Vicia; species Vicia villosa. The sequence goes on from NC_081180.1 coordinate 191,041,868, forward strand.
ATGGATCGTGGTAAGCCATGTGGTAAGGGTAATCAGAAAGCTGGAGGCTGGAAGAAGCCTAGTGAGGGAGACTCTAGTGCCCCTATTAAGTGCTTCAAGTGTGGGGAACCTGGACATCGCATTCACGAATGCAAAAGTGAGGAAAAGAAGTGCTATAGATGTGGAAAGGCAGGTCACATTTCTATTGAGTGCAAAGGGAACACTGTAACTTGTTTCAACTGCGGGGAAGAAGGTCATATCAGTCCTAAGTGTCCTAAGCCGAGGAAGAATCAAGCTGGTGGTAAGGTGTTCGCCTTATCTGGTTCAGAGACTACTCCAGATGATCGGTTGATTAAAGGTACGTGTTTTATCCATGGCACTCCTTTAATTGCAATAATAGATACTGGGGCAACTCACTCGTTTATTTCATTGGATTGTGCTAAGCGACTGAATTTGGAAATATCTGAGATTAATGGAAGTATGGTCATTGACACTCCTGCGTCGGGTTCAGTGACTACTTCGTTTGCTTGTTTGAACTGTCCAATTGATATTTTTGGTAGAGAATTCGGAATGGACTTAGTGTGCCTTCCGTTGGAACAACTTGATGTTATCTTGGGTATGAATTGGTTGCAATTTAATCGGGTTCATATCAATTGTTTCACGAAGACGGTTATTTTTCCTGAAGATGTCAGTGTTGAGGATTTAACGATGACGGCTAGACAAGTGGATGAAGCAATGAAGGACGGGGCTGTCGTGTTCATGTTGATTGCATCCATGGAAGTGAAAAAGAAAGCGGTGAGTAGTGACTTACCGGTAGTATGTGAATTTCCAGAAGTCTTTCCAGAAGATGTAAGAGAATTGCCGCCAGAGAGGGAGGTAGAATTTGCTATTGAACTAATTCCTGGAACTAATCCTGTGTCGATGGCACCTTATCGTATGTCGGCATCGGAATTGAATGAGTTGAAGAATCAATTGGAAGATTTATTTGAGAAGAAATTTATTCGTCCTAGTGTCTCACCGTGGGGTGCACCGGTGTTACTAGTGAAGAAGAAAGAAGGTTCAATGAGGTTGTGTGTGGATTACAGACAACTCAACAAGGTTACTATCAAGAATCGGTATCCCTTGCCGAGGATTGATGACTTGATGGATCAACTGGTTGGAGCTTGTGTGTTCAGCAAAATTGACTTGAGGTCGGGATATCATCAGATTCGGGTGAAGACGGACGATATTCAGAAAACGGCATTTAGAACGAGGTATGGTCATTACGAATATACAGTGATGCCATTTGGAGTAACCAACGCGCCGGGGGTTTTCATGGAGTATATGAATAGGATCTTCCATCCCTATCTGGATCAGTTCGTAGTAGTATTTATTGATGATATTTTAATATATTCTAAGAATGAAGAAGAGCATGCGGATCATCTTAGAGTGGTATTGGAACTATTGAAGGAAAAGAAACTTTTTGCAAAACTGTCAAAGTGTGAGTTCTGGTTAAACGAAGTGAGCTTTCTTGGGCATGTAATTTCTAAGGATGGTATTGCCGTTGACCCAACGAAAGTAGAAGCAGTGTCTCAGTGGGAAGCTCCGAGGTCAGTTTCCGAAATCCGTAGTTTCCTTGGTCTGGCGGGTTACTATAGAAAGTTCATTGAAGGTTTTTCAAAGTTAGCATTACCGTTAACTAAATTGACTAGGAAGGGTCAAGCGTTTGTTTGGGATTCGAAATGTGAAGAAGGATTACAAGAGTTGAAGAAGAGGTTGACTAGTGCGCCGATCTTGATTTTGCCGAATCAGGCGGAATCTTTTGTTGTTTATTGTGATGCTTCGTTGTCAGGATTAGGAGGTGTACTAATGCAGAATCAACAGGTAGTCGCTTATGCGTCGAAACAACTCAAGGTGCATGAGAGAAACTATCCGACTCATGACTTAGAGTTGGCAGCAGTGGTATTTGTGTTGAAGTTGTGGAGGCATTACCTATATGGTTCAAGGTTTGAAGTATTTAGTGATCACAAGAGTTTGAAGTACCTCTTTGACCAAAAAGAGTTGAATATGAGACAAAGAAGATGGTTAGAATTTCTCAAGGATTATGATTTTGAACTGAATTATCATCCGGGTAAAGCAAATGTTGTTGCCGATGCATTGAGTAGGAAGTCCTTGCATATGTCTATGCTTATGGTGAGAGAATTGGATTTAATTGAGCAATTCCGAGATTTGAGTTTAGTATGTGAAGACACTCCTACCAGTGTTAAATTGGGTATGCTGAAGCTGACTAGTAGTATTCTTGAGGAAATCCGAGAAGGTCAGAAGACTGATGTAGAGTTGGTTGATAAGTTGGCTCTGATTAATCAAGATAAAGGGGGTGAATTCAGAATCGACGAGAATGGTATAATGAGGTTTGGTAATCGTGTTTGTGTTCCTGATGTTGCCGAATTGAGGAAGAGTATTCTTGAAGAAGAACATCGTAGCGGATTGAGTATTCATCCTGGTGCTACCAAGATGTATCATGACTTAAAGAAGCTGTTTTGGTGGCCTGGAATGAAAAAGGAAATAGCTGAATTTGTCTATGCTTGTTTGACTTGCCAGAAGTCGAAGATTGAGCATCAGAAACCGTATGGAGCTATGCAACCGTTATTTATTCCAGAATGGAAGTGGGATAGTATATCTATGGATTTTGTTTCAGGTTTGCCGAGGACGGGGAAGAATTGTGAGGCTATTTGGGTTATTGTAGACAGGTTGACAAAGTCTGCTCACTTTATACCAATGAGAATGGATTACCCAATGGAGAAGCTGGCTCAATTGTATATTGAAAAGATAGTGAGTTTACATGGTATTCCTTCGAGTATCGTGTCGGATAGAGATCCAAGGTTTACATCCAGATTCTGGGAAGGTTTGCAGAGGGCTTTGGGTACTAAGCTGAGATTGAGTTCTGCTTATCATCCGCAGACGGATGGACAGACAGAAAGAACTATTCAATCACTAGAAGATTTGTTGCGTGCTTGTGTGTTGGAAAAGGGCGGTGCTTGGGATAGTTATCTACCCTTGATCGAATTTACTTACAATAATAGTTTTCACTCAAGTATTGGTATGGCTCCGTTTGAAGCTTTGTATGGTCGGAGGTGTAGAACGCCTTTATGTTGGTACGAATATGGCGAAAGTGCCGTGATTGGACCGGAAATTGTTCAGGAGACAACAGAAAGGATCAAGATGATTCAGGAGAAGATGAAGACTTCTCAGAGTCGTCAGAAGAGTTATCATGATAAAAGAAGGAGGACACTTGAATTTCAAGCAGGAGATCATGTGTTCTTGAGGGTGACCCCCACAACTGGTGTTGGTAGAGCACTGAAATCAAGGAAGTTGACTCCGCGATTCATTGGTCCGTTCCAGATTACGGAGAGGGTGGGAGAAGTGGCGTATCGTATTGCGTTGCCACCGACGCTTGCGAATCTGCATGATGTATTCCACGTATCACAGTTGAGGAAATACATTACTGATCCATCTCATGTGATCCAAGTCGATGATGTACAGGTAAAGGACAATCTGACAGTTGAAACTTTGCCTATGAGGAATGAAGACCGAAGGCTGAAACAATTGCGTGGCAAGGAGATAGCACTGGTCAAAGTAGCTTGGGGAGGACCAGCAGGTGGGAATGTGACTTGGGAATTGGAGAGTCAGATGAAGGATTCCTATCCAGAGTTATTTACCTAAGGTATGTTTTCGAGGACGAAAACTATTTAGTGGGGGAGAGTTGTAACACTCCATTTATTTTCATAATTTAATTTAATTAAATTAATTGAATTATGAGGAATTAAGCAATTGGGCTTGAGTTGTGGTTAGTAAGGAAGGGGGTGCATTGGTAGGCCCTATTACTAATTAAAATTATTTTATTTTATTCTTAATAAAATAGAAGGAGTGGTAGAATAGAGAAGGTTACAGTATTGGGAAAAGAAGTCTGAACGTGAAAAGAGAAGAGGAACGGAGAAGTGCGACCGAGGAAGAACGAAGAATCAACCTTCAGGTAAGGGGGGACTCTTCCGTTTATCTTCTATTATGGGATTATAGATAATATGATAGAATTGATCGTGTTATCCGTACCAATTGGGTTGTGCTTAGGTTGTAGAAATGTTAGGTTTTGGGAGGATTTACACGTAATGAATATGCTGATTCGTGTAATGGTGTTAATTGGATGGTTTGAATGTATTATAATGTGCTATAATATGTGTTTGTTGCACTGTATGCGAAATCTGATTGGAATGGGTTGAATTGGTAATGATTTGGTGAAGGAAGGGTAAAATCGCAGGCTGTTTTCTGCTATTCGGAGCGCTGGGATTCGCCAGTTCGCGCCGCGTCCAGGAGTTGGCGCCGCGAACAGCTTGGCAGAAGGCCAGGAAGTTTTGTTGTGCTCAGTACGCGCTGCGAGAGTATGGCCGCGCCGCGAAGGCGTAGTTTCTTCTCGTTCCGCGCCGCGAAACCTTGTTTGCGCCGCGAAGGCGTTGTTCCTATTCTTTCCGTGCCGCGAACCGTGTGTGGCGCCGCGTGCTGTTAGTTGTTGCGACTGTCCATTTTGAAAAGTTTTAAAGAGGTGTAACTTTTAAACCGTAAACCGGATTTTGGTGCCGTTTCGAGTACAGTGAGGCTAATCAAATAATTTATATAATCAAATGGTGTTTGGAGTTGTGGCTCGAACTATTTTTTTTAAACACCGAGCTTATTTGTTTGTGGTAGGATATGCTTGTAGGTACACTAATGAATGTTTACCTGTATAATGTTGTAGTTGTAACTGGTGTCTATTGTACATGTATTGTTGGTATAAAATATGTGTCTTATTGATGATTATGACATTAATTGATGTATGTGGGTGATGAGCATGTTATGGTTGATGCATGCATTCATAATCATTATGTGGCTGGTCCTTGACGATGGTGGATCAGTGGTAGCTAATTCCCATTGTGAGGAATTAGTGAGTGGGTGTTACCGTATCCTTGATGATGGTGGATCGGTAAGTTGGGTTATATCCCAGATTTTTGGTACCACATGCATGTAGTTGCATTGCATTAGGTTGTTTTACTATTATAACATGAATGGAAGATTGTCCAATGTTATAATATGTGTTAATTTGGTTGTTTGCTTGCTGATTGTATGGTTTGAATCTGATCATAACTGTGATTGGGTGAATGGCATGAGAAATGATATTTTATTATTTATATCTTATAACATTAGTTAAATGTGAATGAGACTCACCCTTACTGTTGTTATTTTTCAGATTGAGGAGTAGCTCTCGTACTCTGTGAGGATTAGCTCGTCAAGTAGTGTTAGAGTCAGTTGGGTCCGTGTCATGCTCTGGTCGTGTAACACTGGGGGCGTCGTTTAGAATTATTTGCTGAACTTTTTATTTTGGATGGATTTGTATGTTGACGCTCTAAGTCTGTGACTTGGCTGTTTGTTATTCAGATGTTAAAGATAATTCCGCTGTGTTAACATGATGAATCTGAATAAATTTGGTTGACGTTCTCCTTTATGGCATGACATGAGTATTGTTGTTTGAATTATATGGAAGTTGTAATGCCCTTTTCATGTTTACTCTGATTATTGTTTATTATTTATGCGGGGTATTAGAAGGGTGTTACATAGTTTACTTCTAAACTATTGATTTTATCTCATCTTAATTTTTTTTCTTCTACACATTATTTGTCAATGGATCCTAATCAAAATAGCTCTTGGTCTAATTTTATTCAAAATAGTGGTAGTCCTCCTTCTATTCCAAATCAACAAAGCAACCCATTCTTTAGAAATGCACCTTTTATCTCAAATTCACACCATAACCCAAACTTTCAAAACTCTCAATTTATCCCAAATCCACAAAATAATCCACACTTTGGAAATTACTTATACTATACACCACCTTATCCATATCAATATCAACAATTTACATCTCAATCAACTAACCCCACTATGCATCATGGAACTCAAATATGTAGGAGTGGTGTGCAACCAAATGATCAAGAACATGAAACACCACAATCTTGCACTCAAGGTGGCTTAGAAACTACTAACCTTAGTGAAGAAGTTGCACCTGCACCGGTTGTGAATACACATAAAAAAGGTTCCAACAAAGAGAGGATGAAGTACTCATTCAAACATGGCTCAACGTTTCAAAAGATTCAATTGTCGGGGTTGATCAAAAAGGAGATAGTTTTTGGAAGAGGATCAGCGAAGCTTACAACAAGCATCGTGACATTAATTACAAAGAAAGGAAACCGGCACAACTAAAAGGGAGATGGCACAAAATTAATCCATCTGTTCAAAAGTTTGTTGCATGCTACAAACAAGCCGTGTCTACACAACAAAGTGGAAGTTCCGAGAGCAATATCATGCAAGCTGCATATAAAATCTATTTCCAAGATGAAGGTGAAAAGTTTACATTTGAGGCTGCATGGAGATTATTGGAAGATGAACCTAAATGGCTCGCAGGTTCATCAGAAGCTTCTACAAAAAGAAGAAAGAATTCAGCTTCAGGAGCATATTCTTCGCCTTCTAATTCATTAACACCAACAAGCAGTGAATACGATCCATCATCACCTACTTTGTCAGGTCGTCCAATCGGTCAAAAGGCAGCCAAAAGGAAGGAGAAAGAAAAGCTTGTGGAAATGTCTTCTACACCCAATGTCAAATATGGTTCTTTGAAAGATGACTTAAAAACAAAAATTGATCTGATGTCAATGTTTGCACAGGACTATGCACGCATTGAGGGTGAAAAACTTGAGATAGAGAGAAAAAAGGTTGATGCAAAAATTAAGAAGGCTGAGATTGCTGAGGAAAGATTAAAGATGAATGATCTGCAAATACTCTCAAAAGATACATCAAATATGGATGCAAGACAACTACAAGCTCATGAAATATTGTGCGACATGATTAGAGAAAAATATGGAATTAATTAGTATGATTATTATTTTGTGCTTAATTAGGATGATTATTATTTTGTGCTTAATTAGGATGATTATGTGGTTTGGATTATTATGATTATGTATTATGTGCTTAATTAGTATGATTATGTATTTTATTATTATTTTGTATGATTATGAATTTTGTGCTTAATTATTCAAATTCAAACTAGCCGTTATTCAAATTCAAACTAGCCGTTATTTCAAAGTCAAACTAGCCGTTATTCAAATTCAAACTAGCCGTTATTCAAAGTCAAACTAGTCGTTATTCAAATTCAAACTAGCCGTTATTCAAATTCAAACTAGCCGTTATTCAAAATCAAACTAGCCGTTACAAACTAATCTTATAAATAGTATTAACATGCACACTAAGTTTCATAGTACTTCTTTTCATTCACTACCTCTTTCATTTTCTATAACTTTTTATCATCTTCATCTATATCAAACTTCTTTTCATTCACTACCTCTTTCATTTTCTATAACTTTTTATCATTTTCATCTATATCAAACTTCTTTTCACATGGATCCTTCTAATCCTTCCCACATTGCAAAAATGTTCATGGATTTTATGAATGATGATACAGATGAAGAACTTGTGAGGCTGTTTATGGAAGAAGAAGCCTCAAGCTCTAAAAGGCCTAGAAGTCAAAGAAGGAATATAGAGAGGAATCATGAAGAGGGACATGATCGATTGTTCAATGATTATTTTTCAGAAACCCTGGTATACACAAATGAGCAGTTTCGTCGAAGGTACCGAATGCATAAACATGTGTTCCTTCGTATTGTTGAAGCTCTGGGACAACATGATGAGTATTTTCGAATGATGGTTGATGCAACTGGTAGGTCAAGCCTTTCGCCATTACAGAAATGCACTGCTGTTATCCGTATGTTGGCTTATGGAACATCTGCTGATAGTGTGGATGACTATTTGAGAATTGGTGAAACCACGACACTAAAATGTGTTGATAAGTTTACAAGAGGAGTGATCAGCATCTTTGGGGCACAATATTTGCGAAGGCCTAATGCTGAAGACATTGAACGCCTAATGCGAATGGGAGAAGCATGAGGATTTCCATGCATGTTAGGGAGCATTGATTGTATGCATTGGAAATGGAAAAATTGTCCAGTTGCATTGAAAGGGCAATATGTTCGAGGTGATCATGGGAAACCAACTGTTATGCTTGAAGTAGTGACTTCACAAGACTTATGGATTTGGCATGCATTCTTTGGTGTAGCGGGTTCAAACAACGATATTAATGTGTTGAACCAATCAAATGTCTTCAACGATGTTCTGCAAGGACGAGCTCCCGAGATTCATTATACAATCAATCGTACTGAATATAACAAGGGCTATTATCTATCAGATGATATTTATCCTGAATGGGCCACGTTTGTGAAAAGTATTTCGATGCCACAAGGTGATAAGAGAAAATTGTTTGCCCAACATCAAGAAGGGGCAAGAAAGGATATTGAACGAGCATTTGGAGTTCTTCAATCGCGATTTGCGTTCATACGTAATCCAGCACGATCTTGGCACTTAGACACACTCCAACGCATAATGAATACATGCATCGTATTACACAACATGATTGTTGAAGATGAACGTGCCATATATGGTGAAAATTTTGATTTTTCTTATGATCATTTGAGCAATGACCCAACAATATTGCCGAATGATTCTAATATTGATTTTCAAGAGTTTCTACGTAGAAGATTTGATGTTCGTGACAAACAAATTCATCGGCGTCTTCAACAAGACTTGATAGAACACATATGGCAACATTTTGGTAATGAGAACGACAATAATTAAAAATTGTTTTAAATTTATCTTTTTCTTATAATTCGTATTAGTGATGCATTTTTTAATTTATGATTTTTTTAATGTAATTTTGGTGAATTATTTGTATCATGTATCATTTTATTTAATATATATTTATTTTAACCTTATTTTGAAGGTATGTCTTTTTAATGTATTTTGATATATTTGAATTAATTTTTTAATTATATTTTATGTAATATATTGTGGAGTGTAGTGGGACCCATTTTAGATTTTTTGATGAGTTAGATGGATATTTGAGAATTGTAGATGAGTTGTTTAAAAATTTGGGAAGTGTAAAATAATATAAAAAATTAAGTGGGTCCCATTTAAAGAACTCAAATGAGTATGATGGATGTGGATGCTCTAAGATGTCATTACCAATGATTGTCAACCACTACTCTAACCACATTTATTGTGACCATGACCAAGCACCACCGATGTGGACCTCCGTTTTTTAATTCCGGGCCATACCTCTGTTCTGTAGAGATACGTGAACTGACTCTTTTTTATCGCTTAATGCTTTCGCATTTTTGAAAATTCACAGAGTCGCCACCGACCTTTTATTTTATCCAATTAAGGAAAGGTTTATAAAAGAAACAGAAAAAAGACCTTTAAGAAATTCTGGGTAAGGGGGTAGGTTATACAAAGGGAAGGTGTTAGCACCCTTTGTATCCATGGTTATCCATGGGCTCTTAAGTTTGCTTAGCTCACTTGTTTTTCGATCACTTTTCAATTGCTCTGAAATTGCTCATATGTGGTTTCAAATACTTTTGTAAATTGAATTTTGTAATGATCCGTGTGTGGATGTATACAAAATGCTTGTTTATCTTTCGAAAGATGTTTTGAAAAGAACGTTAACTTTGTAATTACCCGTGTTTGGATGTAAACAAAGTATTGTCTTTTTTGAAAGTTTTGTTTTGAAAAACAACAGTGCATGAGAATTTTGTTTGTTTTGATTTGAGCAAGCAAACTAGGAGGTCTACCCTGAGTTGTAAGGTCTTTATCCTATTTCCTTTAAAAATCTATCCTTTCACCGGATATAAACGCAAGGTTCGATTTTGTACTCAAAATAGTAGAATTTTGACTTTGATTTTGAAAAGAATGAGAAGGGATTACCTTAAGAGGTGCAAATGTGATTTGTGTTTGGATTCAGATATTTTATCTTTGAGGTTAGTGATCTAACGGTTCAATTTTATCTTTGACATACACGCAGTTTATATTTTGCTGGAAATTAAAATGCGGAAATGTAAAGTGCGGAAAGTAAATCTACGCTATTACATCGATTGTGCAGGAAATGTAAACTAGCCTATTTACATGAATTTGACATCCTATACATTTATCTAGGAATTTAAATTGCAAGAAAAATAAAAGGCATGTTTTTTTGGATTTTTTATGATTGGTTTTAATTATAATTAATGCATGATTAATTAAATTAAAATGAAGAAAAAAGATGAAAATAAATTTAAACCTAGAAATTAAGTTTAAAATATGTACAAAATATTTGTTAATTAATTTTAAAACAAAACTAATTTTTTTGGAGTTTTTGAAATTGATTTGAAATTGATTTAAGCTAATTAAACATAATTATGCAAATAATTACACAAATAATTAAAACTTAAAGAGAAAATTATTCAAAATATGTACAAAATTAGTTTATAATCTATAAACAATATTTTATATAAAGAACAATTTTTTTTATGATTTTTTGATTGGTTAGAATAATTAAAAAGCAAATATATAAATATATACTAATTAATTATGCAAAATATTGAAATTTTGAAGAAAAATAAAATATTTTTATTTCAGAAAATAATATATTATTTTAGAAGTCTAAAAATATTTTTTGTGTATTTTTTTGGATTTTTAAAAAAAAAACTATTTTAAATTAATTTTGTAAAGAAATTAAAATAAAAATAGAAGATAAAAGGATACTGATCAGGTGTGGTAGGCTGGAGAGTGCATGGTATGGACTGCTTGTATGATGCGTTGGATTGGCTTTGAGATTGATCATGTGGCTCAGATTGAAGAGAACATGGTACACTTGTGTTGACCAGTCACGTGGGATCATAAAGACCTTTAGTAAGTCAGATTGGCCCCACTTTTGCCTGCGTGGACGAAGACAAGTTGACTGGCGAACCACGCTGGGACGCGTGGTCGTCTTCAACCTCCGTCTCTTTCATTTTTACACACAAATAGCGGGGGTTTTAAACCTCCTCTATTTTCACGATAAAATGCCATTTTTTGGTAGCTTCACAAACCTGCAAAAGTAAGCGTTAGGAATAATAGCAAGTGACCCAGATCCCCTAATTAGGATGCTCTGAGTCCAAATATGATGTTAGTTTCGTTATTTGAGCGTGGTAGCCATGGATTCGATGAAGTTGAAGCTTAAGCATACATGAGCACTCGTTAATGGCATAGAGCTATTCTCACGTGGAAGCTTACATGTTAAGGCCCAGATCTAGCTTATAGGACCTCATAAACTCAGTGGAATGATTAGATTACATTGAGGTTGATTAAATATAGGAAAACGAAAATTAATTATGTATGAACATGAAGAACACTATGCATGTGTTACGACTCTCATGGGACCATATTAAGGGTTCATTCTTACTTTATATGATCTTAGAAGATGATTGGAATGATTGTTTTGTATTGATATTGATTGGAATATGAAATTCGAAAATTACAAAGTGTATGGAAATTTTGAGAAATTTGATGAGTTTTCTTGCTATGCCTTGGCTATAATTTCGTGTGTGTGGCTTCTCCCTTGTTTGGGAAGTATTCTTGCCTTTATATAAGCCATGGAGTGCTTAGAAAATAAGCTAAGAAGTATTCATGAGCTTTGTTGAATTTTTGACTTTTAAGCTTAAGATTTAAGCCAACATTGCTTGATCTCCACACCTCTTGCTCTAGGCTTGACTTGCTGCCTTCCTTGCTGAATAATTAAGTCCCATGTGGAGACTTTAGCTTAGAAAATAAGCTATGCTTTGTCCTTCCTTTTTTCCTTTTTAATTTAATCTTAAATGATAAAATTAAATAAAAAAAAATGGAGAAAAATGTTATGGGCTTGGTCTTGGTCGTGGGAGGCCCATAATATTATGGAAATGATGTTTGAACCATGAAAACTTGGCCCCTTTTGGAAAAAATGCATTTTTGAGCAATGTTGGTTTTATGCATTTTCCAAAATTTAGCCAACTTCAACAAGGTGTAAATCCCTCAATTTTTGTCATATGAAGGAGATCTTGCACCTTTTGGAAACCTTAAAGAGTCCTCTAACCAATGCCTTTGGTCTAATGTCAAAATGATTTTTGATGCTCCTTGTGTGTCCTTTTGAAAAAAGTGTCTTTTTGTTGACTTTGAAAATGACCTGTAATGTCTTTGATCATATTTTTCAAATGGTGAATCCAATGACCATGGGATCAATGGCATTTGAAAGATAATTGAATTTCCTTCAAAATGAGCTTTGGTTTGAATTTTTTGGATGAAGGATGAGAGAGTTATGACCAGTCAAAGTTGAGTTGACTTTTCATGTAAAAACCCTAATTTTGAATCTTAGGGTTTTGTTGATTTTTGATCTTTCCTTGATGAATTATGATCATCCAATGATCAAATGATGAATACTTTGACAAAATATGGATTTTGACAAAAAATTTCATTTTTGACTGTCTGTTGACTTTTTGGTCAAACGGGTCGTCTGTTGACTGTTTGAGCTGCTGACGGTGCGTCTGAGTGAATTGAAGTTTGAAAATTTGTATGATGGTACTTTGAGATGTATGGATGTGTATGAAATCCATTTGAGCTCTCAAAAACTTGTTTCTCCTGTAAAAACAAGAAAACCCTAGTCAGGGACTGTTTATGTAGGAGACAGTTAAGCGTACCTGATTTTTGTGCAGTGTTGAGTCTCTGCTAATCGCGTGATATTCAGAAGACTTCTAGAACAAAAATCTTGGAATTTTGAATTGTGAAAGATTGATTTGATTGATGGTACAAAACACTGAGAATTGTACTGCCAGCAGTTTGGCTGTCAACTGACTGTTCAGATATTGACGTAGCAGTTAGAGTAAAAAATCAACAGTCAAAGTTAATTTCCTTTCTTTTGTTGTTTTTGTTTTTGTTTTATGTGAAAAATGAAAGTTTATTTACATGACTTGTTAAAAAAAACATAGACATAATAAATAACTAATATTTACGGTATGCGGGCAAAATTACCGATAATAACCCTGAAAATCATTTAATGCACAGAAAAATGAATATTTGACTGGCAGAAAACACACAAAATATTATCTTAGTAATTAAGCAATATTATGACAAATAGTACAACATTTAATACTGACAGTACAAATATTACATACTATATTGAACAGTACGACGAATAAACGGTACATTTAAGAAATAAGAATCAAGGCAGACTTCAGGAATGACGGTTAATGACCCATGCTATGAACAATAACATGTAGATGATTGGGAGTGCAACCATTGCAGGTCCACACTCTTCAGGACTATGCAGGCAGAAGAAAGTCATGATCACCGTAGCAATGGTGATGACTGTAAGAGACAGTGTCTCTATCCACTTTGCCATTCTTGTCAGGGAAGAAGAGAAAATAGATATGAGGTAGGAATTTGAAAGATGAGTTAGAATTTGATGTGAGATTTTATGGAAAAAATGAGGGGTATTTATAGAATGGAAAGGAGATAGAGACGTTGGGGGATGAAGTGATTCCGTACAAAAGGAAATTTGAGTGGAAGTAAGATTGGAAAGAAAGTGGAGATAGTGTTGGGAAAAAGAGAGATTTGATTTTTGAAAAAGAGATTTGAAAAGATTTTTGAAAATAATGGAATATAGTACAAAAATTAGTGGGAAACAAAAGATAATAATAATCTACTTGTTACCAGTACAGTCTGAGTTCCCTGATTCTGCGCCTGCAAAAAGATTTAACTCTGTACCAATTGTGTCAGTACTATTTATCTGTAAATAAATAAATAGCATGTGTGAAGTAATAAACAGTATTTGGCGTTTGCGTAAGAATAAATTCAACTGCAAGCCAAATTACTGTATAAGAAAAATTCTAAAAACTAAGTATTTCATATGTCAGGATATTTGTTGAAATAAAAATCCATGATTATATGAGACTCTTAATTTTCAGATTGGAGTTTTCTTGAAAAAAGATGCGGGCAAATTTTGGGGTATAACAGTTGCCCCTATTCAATCTTCTTAAACCTGAAGAGATTGTCTGAAATCTGAAGGTAGAAGATGATTGAATATTTAGATGCCCTGAAAATTTGCACTTACCTTGATCAGAAGAAATGTTGGAAGTTGCATTTGAATGTCGTCTGCGAAATGTTGTTGGCAGATTGAAACATTACCTGAGATGGGCTTTCAGATGCCACCTGGTAAATGTGTTGATGGTTTGTTCATCAGAATGAATCCATTGATTATATCTTGATGAAGGATTTGAAAGTCTTTGTGTTGACTGTTTCGGAACCGTCCAAGGTTACCGCTTTAAGTCTTGGAAGATAATCGTTACGGAACTTGTCCAAAGTTTTTCCGATTTAGATTTTGGAAGTTGATCATTGTGGAACCGTCTGAGGTATCGCTTTAGATCTGCAATGTTAGATCGTTTTGGAACCGTCTGAGGTATCGCTTTAGATCTGCAATGTTAGATCGTTTTGGAACCGTCTGAGGTATCGCTTTTAGATCTGTGATGCTAGATCGTTTTGGAACCATCTGAGGTATCGCTTTAGATCTTTGATGCTAGATCGTTCTGGAACCGTCTGAGGTATCGCTTTAGATCTGCAATATTAGATCGTTCTGGAACCGTCTGAGGTATCGCTTTAGATCTGCAATATTAGATCGTTCTGGAACCGTCTGAGGTATCAACTTTAGATCTGCGATGTTAGATCGTTCTGGAACCGTCTGAGGTATCAACTTAGATCTGCGATGTCTGTTTTTGAGTTGGTAAGTGATCAGAATGAATCTTCGGCTTGATTATATCTGAGAGAACCGTTCATGGAATTCAGGTGAACACTGCATGTGATTGAGAACATCTTTGTTGAAGATATCCGTCTACCTGAAAAATCAAGTTAGTGATATGTAATGTTCATGATGCATGTAATGTATGATGTATGATGTATGATGTATGAATGTATGATGTATGAATGTATGATGTATGATGTATGAATGTGAGATGTCGAGCTTCTATTTGGGAAAATAAATTTCCGCCAGTCATCTGGATATGACTATATTGTGATCGTTGATGATCTTTTGTCTTGTTTGAGTACCCTTGGCTGGGGAAATTCTTTGAGAACCCTGGTATTCTGTTGAAGGATCTTTGAATGTCTCTTGAGAATGAAAGGTAGCTGGAAGTTCTGATGCCCTTTCAAATGGGAATGAGGAAGATGCATAATCCTCCGATGCACTATCTGACCAAGTCCGGGTGCGGGGATCACACCTTCTGAAGATAGTAATCTGGAACAACCCTGCTGGGGGATAAGACTTCTTTTGAAGAGAAAATCTTTTTGAGGAATTTGCTGAGAAATGCGTTTCTCTTGGTGGTTTTCTTCTGATGGGATGATGTCCAGATAATTGGGACATTTCCTGAATGCTATTCCTGTTTTTCCTGGTAAACATCAATCATATTCAAATGCACATGTTCATTCAAAATTATCATTGGGACGCTTACGTATTTAAAACAGAAAAAGTGAAAATGGTGATTTTTGAGCCTAAGCTGCATTGATTTTTGAAAAAGAGCCATGATAGGCTGGTTAGCACAGGGAGACAACAATCCTATAAGTAGGAAACTGTCAGAAAGTTTTGGAAAATATTTATGAAGATAAATAGCTATGTGAAAACAATCCAGTCAAGTTTCAACTCTGCTATTGCCAATCTGTCTTCGAGCATCTCATCCCTCTCTTGTTGGAAGAAAGTGATTGGACTGATCGGTGTCTTTGAGGTGTTGAATCTTGATGGTGAGTAGGCAGCTGAACGGAACACAGTTGTATGCTTCATTCCCTAACTTTTGCCTAGGCCGCCCTTTCAGGTTTTCAGCCTACCGGGATAGTATTTGTTTAGTCTCTAATTTTTGCCTGGACCGCCCTTTCGGGTTTTCAATCCACCGAGACGCTCATTTTTTGCCTAAGTTGCCCTTTCAGGTTTTCAACTTAGCGAGCTGTTTTTTTCTTTTTAAGAGAAGTATTTTTTGACTATGTCAGCATTCACAGGATGTGGGAAATCCTCGCCATCCATGGTGGTAAGCAACATGGCGCCGCCGGAGAATATTTTCTTGATTATGAATGGTCCCTCGTAGGTGGGAGTCCATTTGCCTCTGGGATCACCTTGTGGTAAAATGATGCGTTTGATAAACAAGCCACCAGTTTGGTATGCTTGACTTTTGACTTTTTTGTTGAAGGCTTTGATCACACGCTTTTGGTATAACTGACCATGACAAATAGTTGCGAGCCTTTTCTCATCAATCAAGTTTATCTGGTCCAACCGTGTTTGAATCCAATCATCTTCGTCTAGATTGGCTTCTTTCATAATCCTTAGGGAAGGAATCTGAATTTCAATTGGAAGAACTGCCTCCATACCATAGACTAAGGAGAATGGAGTTGCCCCTGTTGAAGTACGCGCAGATGTGCGATAACCATGAAGAGCAAAAGGCAACATCTCATGCCAGTCTTTGTAGGTTACTGTCATTTTTTGTATGATTTTCTTGATGTTCTTGTTGGCAGCTTCCACCGCGCCGTTCATCTTTGGTCGATATGGAGAGGAATTATGATGCTTGATCTTGAACTGTGTGCAAAGTTCAGTAATCATTCTGTTATTTAGATTTGTGCCATTGTCCGTGATAATCCGTTCAGGGATGCCGTACCGACAAATGAGATTGTATTTGATGAACCGGCCTACCACATTCTTGGTGACAGAAGCAAATGAAGCTGCTTCTACCCACTTTGTGAAGTAGTCAATAGCGACCAGGATAAAGCGATGTCCGTTGGATGCAGTAGGTTTGATTTCTCCAATCATATCAATACCCCACATTGCAAAAGGCCAAGGAGCCGTCAGGACGCTTAATGGAACTGGAGGTACATGTACTTTGTCAGCGTGTATCTGGCATTTGTGACAGGTTCGGGAGTGATGATGGCAGTCTGTTTCCATGGTAGACCAGTAATAATCTGCTCTCAGGATCTTTTTAGCCATTGTATGCCCACTGGAATGAGTACCGAAGGTACCATTGTGTATTTCTTCCATGATCTGTTCTGCTTCCTTCTTGTTTACACAGCGAAGTAAAGTCGAGTCATGGTTGCGTTTGTATAGGGTTCCATTGCTTAGAAAGAATTTGGCAGCAAATCTCCTTAGAAACTTTCTGTCGTTAATGGATGCCCCTTCAGGGTACTCCTGAGCTTCGAGATATCTTTTTACTTCATGGAACCATGGTTTTTCCTCGGTTCCTTCGGTATTGATCTCATTGCAATAGGATGGTTCATCTTGCCTGTAAATGGTGATCATAGGCGCCTCGTTGTCCCACCTGACTTTGAACATGGATGACATGGTAGCTAAAGCATCAGCTAGTTGATTTTCCTCGCGTGGGATGTGTTCGAAAGTGACTTCTTCGAAGTAAGGAATCAAACTCAGCACATATTCTTTGTAAGGAATTAGATTCGGGTGCTTCGTGTCCCATTCCCCTTTGACTTGGTAGATTACCAAGGCCGAGTCTCCGTAGACTTCCAGGAATTTGATTCTTAGATCGATTGCAGCTTTAAGACCCAGAATACATGCTTCGTATTCGGCTATATTGTTAGTGCAATTGAAGCATAACCTGGCAGTGAACGGTGTGTAACTTCCTGCGGGGGAAATGATCACAGCTCCGATGCCATTGCCAAGTGCATTAGAAGCTCCGTCAAAAACCATAGTCCACCGGGATCCTGGCTCGGGTCCTTCTTCTGGTCCTGGTTGTTTGTAGTCATTGACTAGCATAATGTCTTCGTCGGGGAAGTCAAAGTTCAATGCTTGATAATCATCCACTGCTTGATGAGCCAGATGATCAGCTACCACACTTCCTTTGATTGCTTTTTGTGAAGTGTATTGAATGTCATATTCTGTTAAGATCATTTGCCATCTCGCTATTCTTCCAGAGAGAGCAGGTTTTTCGAACACGTATTTGATGGGATCCATCTTGGAGATTAGGAAAGTGGTGTGATTTAGCATGTACTGTCTTAGTCGGCGAGCCGCCCAAGCTAAGGCACAACAAGTTTTTTCGAGTAGTGAGTATCTTGTTTCACAATCGGCAAACTTTTTGCTAAGATAGTAGATTGCGTGCTCCTTTCGGCCGGATTTGTCATTTTGTCCTAGTACACACCCCATTGAGTCTTCTAACACAGTTAGGTACATTATCAGAGGTCTGCCTTCCACGGGTGGCAACAAGATTGAAGGTTTTTGGAGATATTCTTTGATTTTGTCAAAGGCTAACTGGCATTTGTCATTCCACCTTTCCACTTGATCTTTCTTCAACAGTTTGAAGATCGGCACACAAGTAGTAGTCATGTGGGCAATAAATCGGGCGATGTAATTTAGACGTCCCAAGAATCCTCTGACTTGTTTCTCAGTACGAGGTATAGGCATTTCCTGAATGGCTTTAACCTTGGCGGGATCAACCTCAATACCTTTGCTGTTGACGATGAAACCTAAGAGTTTGCCGGATCTTACTCCAAAGGTACACTTATTTGGGTTCAGTCGCAACTTGTATTTCTTGAGTCTATCAAACAACTTGTGTAAATGACCCAAATGTTCTTCCTCGGTGTTGGATTTTGCAATCATGTCATCGACATACACCTCTATTTCTTGATGAATCATATCATGAAATAGCGCCACCATTGCACGTTGATAGGTTACTCCTGCGTTTTTCAGACCAAAGGGCATTACTTTGTAACAAAAGGTTCCCCAGGGTGTTGTGAAGGTTGTTTTTTCCATGTCTTCGGGTGCCATCTTGATTTGATTGTACCCTGAGAATCCGTCCATAAAGGAGAATACCTTGCATTGTGCGGTATTGTCAACCAGTACATCGATGTGTGGTAAAGGGAAATCATCTTTGGGGCTTGCCCGGTTCAGATCTCTGTAATCCACGCACATTCTGACTTTCCCGTCTTTTTTAGGTACAGGCACGATGTTAGCTATCCAAGGAGGATAACTTACAACTTTTAGGAATCCGGCATTGAACTGTTTTTCAACCTCGTCTTTGATCTTTTTTGACATATCAGGCCTACTCCTTCGTAGTTTCTGTTTGACTGGAGTGCTACCTTCTTTGATTGGCAGGCGATGAACTACAATGTCCGTGTCAAGGCCTGGCATATCTTCATAGGACCAGGCGAATATCTCGACGTAGTCTCGCAGCATTTGAATCAGTCTTTGCTTGACGCTGTGTTCTAAATCAGCCCCTATTTTGACTTCTTTCTTTTCTTCGTTGCTGCCCAAGTTGATGACCTCAATTGGCTCCTCGTGAGGCTGTATGGCCTTGTCTTCTTGTTCTAGCAGCCTTGCAAGTTCTCTTGGCACTTCACAATCTTCCTCACTTTCGTCCTCAGTTTGGTAGATCGGATTTTCAAAGTCATGACGGGCAATAGCAGAATCGTTGTTGACTGGATCCAGAGTGTATGTGAATCTGCATGTTAATTATGTGAGTGCGTGTGAAGAAAAAACATAGCTATTTGAAAGCGAAGAAAGAAAGAAAAAGGATCACAAAATTTAAATATGCAAGCATCCCATGATTTTATTGAATGCACATGATCATGATATGATAAGCCCTTATAGAAGGGCCAGTGTGCTTTGGGTAAGGCACACGGCTTTCAGGCTCATGGTTCGATTGTTCAGGAACCATTTTTATCTTTGCACAATATACACAAAGAAAACAGGAAATGGCATTTACTCCTGGTCAAAGGAGATCACATCCTCAGCTTTCCAGTTGTTCAATCCACTGTTGTGAGCAGGGAGTATCCAGCTGTTCCAGTTGCAGTTGTCTTCTTCATCTTCCACAGCATTGACTTCATTAGTGGGAAAATGAGCCGGTGATCCTTCGGGATAAGGGATATACTCTGCTGGATACGAGAGCCCAGGCTGAGATATCTCTGTTGGCTGAGCGAGATGCTCGATAAGGCCGTCCCATGCAGTCGGGATGATGTTTTGAATAGAGACTTGTGCATCCTGATGAGGAGTGTATGCTGACAGAAAGCAACCCTCGTTATTTGGTATTTCCCTGGCTTCTTCGAAAGCGAAATTGTCATCGTAATGTTCATCCCATCCAGTTGGGACAATGTCCTCCGTAGGAATTTGTGAGCTCGGAGGAGCGGAGTATTTCACCATATAGTCATATTTGCCGCTGGGTTCTCCTAGCGTGTCCCATACTTCTTTGGGTGGATTTTGATATTGCTCAGTAACAGGAGTTGTGAAACTTCCGTCATTTTTAATTTGATCACCCCATCCAGTCGGGGTAAGGTCTTCCGTAGCAATATAAGAATTCTGAGGTGCGGCATACTGATAATTATACCCGCCGTTTGGTTCTCCCACAGCATCCCACATTCCCATGGAAATGGGTGGAATTTCATCTGGATATGGCTGAATGATATGGTTCAGGAACGCTCCTTCATCTTCAATAGCGTTTACTTCTTGGCTGACGAAGTGTGACATCAATCCTTCAGAACGAGGACCTTGATCATTCTTTTGATTTTCACTATCATAGCCCAGGCCTAGCTTGTCAGATTTGTAGGGTATATCTGGAAGCTGTCCCCATACTGTGCAATCACCCTGTTCAATCATGGCTTTGGCATCTTTGAGAGAAGCCATAGTTGTAGTTGGAGTAGCAGGAATATGCTTGGTGGTATAGACATCTGGAGAGACCACCTCAAATGATTGGCATGGAGTTTCGATGAATTCGTCCTCCAACTCAACATATTTGGAATTGCTTAGGTGACTAACCACATATTCCTCTTCGCCATAGACTGTGACAATCTTTCCTTTTACTGGATATTTTAACTTCTGGTGCAGGGTAGAAGTTACAGCGTTTGCCCCATGTATCCAAGGACGTCCAAGTAAACAGGAGTAGGCTGGGTGAATTTCCATTACGTAAAAGATAGAATCAAAGATTTGAGAACCCACTCTGATTGGGAGATTCACTTTTCCGTATACCGTTCTGGTTGACCCGTCAAAGGCTCTTACCACAACATCACTTGGCTGTAAAACAATCCCTTCGAAGTCAAGTTTTTCTAGTACTGTTTTCGGTAACACGTTCAAAGAAGAACCGTTATCTACTAGCACATGAGATAGAGTGGTGCCATTACATTCAATGGAGATATGTAAGGCTTTGTTGTGATTTTTTCCAGCAGGGGTTAGATCCACATCAGAGAAACCGAGACCATTGCTCACGGTTAGATTGGCAACACAATTCTCAAATTGGTCGACTGAGATCTCTTGAGGCACATGCGCAGCTTTCAGGAACTTCATCAGGGCTTTGGCATGAGCTTCTGAATATTTTAGCAGAGATAGCATTGAGATTTTTGAAGCAGTGTGCCCCAGTTGCTCCACAATATTGTAATCACTCTTGCAGATGATTTTCAATATTTCCTCCATTTCTTGCTTTGACGGATCCTCAGCAGTGATCTCCACCGGGGTTTGAACTTGTTCAACTTGTGGCTCTTTGCCTCGAGCGTTGATATTTTGATTAGGAACTGGGACTCGGACTGGACCAGCAGCAACATTTGGAGAAATTTCTGGTGAAAAGATTCTTCCACTTCTCGTGATCTTGCTGGTACCCACAATATTACCCACAGTTGGAGTAGTTAACTTTGCGGCCTCTTCAGTCGAGGTACTCTGCTTAACTCCATGAACGTAAACATTAGCGTCGTATCCCCATGGGACAGCTTTGTCTGAGGAGTATGGAAATGGAGTTGGACTAGCAATGACTACTGATGCCACTTTGAGTGTAGCAGAAATTTTGAATGGAGCCTTGGCAGAGATTTTGAATGGTAAGCTGGAGATCACTAAGGCATCCTCTATTCTCATCCCGTTTGCAAAGACTTCGCACAGCACGTCCATAGAAGGGAGCCTCTCAAACATAATGATACGGCGATCCATCCACTTTTGAATTCCCATCCTCAGATTTTCACAACCATTGGGCAGGCAGGAGCAGTAAAAGCAGTCGGGGTCACACCCTGGAAAGTAACCAGCTCGGATTAGCTTTCCTTTGACTTCGCAGAGTGGAGTTGATAATTCGTTCACATCATAGATGTAAACAGTGTCCAGGATAGCGTTAACAGTTTTGTCATGCTTTGGCATAGGTGCAGTGATGACATTTGGAGTTTCTGGAGGATCGAACTCAATTTCCCCAGCATCTATCATATCTTGTATTTTATTTTTCAAGGCCCAGCAGTGATCTGCGTCATGTCCTGGAAAGTTTGAGTGGTAGGCACATGTTGCATCAGGGCGATAATTCGGAGAGGAAGTGTTGACATTCTTTGGAGGACCTTTTAATGTGATCAGATCTGCTTTTAGCAAGTGCTGCAATGCCTGAGAGATTGGCATGTTGATTCTGGTGAAATTTCTTCTTGGTGCATCTGGTCGATGCGTATATTTTGGCTGTTGATCTTTTTGAGGTGCAGATGCGGAGATCAGAACTGCGCCTACAGATTGATGCTGCTCGCTTTTGCGACTTTTCTGAATTTGTGTTGCATTGACCTCATTTCTCCCGCTGATGGGCCTTTTTGTAGTACCAGAGGTGGAACCTATTTGAATTTTTCCATTTTGAATGCCACTTTCGACACGTTCTCCGGTCAGTATCAGGTCAGTGAAACCTGATGATGAGCTTCCCAGCAAATGGCTATAGAAAGGGCCAGTTAAAGTGCCCATGAACATGTCAACTAGTTCGCGATCAGATAAGGGTGGTTGAACCCTTCCAGCCATATCTCTCCACTTTTGTGCATATCCTTTGAAACTTTCTTTTGGCCCCATAGACATGCCCCTTAGTTGAGTACGGGTTGGCGCAAGATCAGCATTGTATTGGTACTGTTTGTAAAAAGCAGCAGCTAATTCTTCCCAAGTATGAACCTTGGTATTTTCCAGCTGATAGTACCACTCGAGTTGTGTACCCGACAGACTTTCTTGGAAGAAGTGAATCAACAATTTGTTATCTGTTGTATGAGGTTGTATCTTCCTTACATAGGATCTCAGATGTAGTTTCGGGCAAGAAACTCCATCATATTTTTGCAAAGACAGGAACTTTGAATTTTGGAGGGATAACAACATCCGAGATGAGCCCCAGATCATTGAAATCTAAGCCAGGTATTTTTTGTATCTCCATAGCTTTCATACGGTCTTCCAGCTGTTGGTATTTTTCATCATCCGGTTCGTCCCCAGAATGATCATTTTCTTCATTTGAAGAGAGAGAGGGTTTAGCAGAACCCTGGTTGCTTTGATTGTCTTCTGGTTCATCATCACCGACTGTTTCAGGGATCGGTGGCTTTTTGAACTTTTTGACTGGGATTTTGATCTTCCTTTTCAGGTGACTCAAGCCTCCAGATCCTTTGGGCTTCTTTTTCTTCTTGATTATCAGGGCTTTCAGTTCTTGTTGCCCCTTTGCCAGTTCCAGAATTGCCACTTGAACTTGGGCATTCTGTGCTTCGAGATTCTTGATGCTCATTTCAGATTCCATCTCTTCTGACTGAAATAAACAGCGAGAAGATGAGAAATCCGTCATGTGAACCTGTTATGCAATGTGTATGACTGGATGCCATGTGTATGCAATGTATGAAATGTATGTGCAATGTATATGAATGCAATGTATGAAATGTATATGCAATGCATGAAGTGAAATGTGTGTGCAATGTTTCAAGGATCTTAGAGTTTAGATTTGTTAAAGAAGAAACAAACGTTAGTTAATCAATTTATTTCTTTTTTTTGCTTCTTTTTTCTTTGCCTCATTTGGGCTTACAAGACAGAAATAAAATAAATGATCCTTCAGGTCTCCCGTGGACGCTTTCTCTTTACCCCCAGGAATGTGTTGATCTGCTGTTCTTCTTGAAGCTGTCCGGTGAGCTCCAATATCCTTCTCTCATAGTCTTGACAGTATGATTTGAAGGTGTCTCTTTCCTCTTTGAGTTGAACCCAAGATTTTTGTAACTCTTCTAGGTCAGTTGGCATATCCGGGTGCAGAATAACTTGAGGTTCGTATCCTTCGACCTCTGGTTCGATAGTCACAGGTAGAACAGCGGGATATGGCATAAGGAGTTTCTGAGCATGAGTGCGGACCCATCTGAGGTAGGGTTCCATAGGAATAGAATTCCATTGCCCCAGAGTTTTGCTTTCTATTCTATAGACACTGCCCCATGCATGTATGAACCTTCGTCGGTGTCTATGAGAATCATTCTCGTAATCAAACACAATGCCATGGATAATCATGTCATGAGGACCGTTGCTCCTTGCATATCCGAATTGGCGTAGAGCTAAAGAGGGATTGTAAGTGATGCCTCCTTTGATGCCAAGGAGAGGTACATTAGGGTACTCTCCACAATGATCAATGATAGTAATGTCTCTTTGAAAGAAGTTGTTCCATCGGATATCTGAATGAGACAAAGACATAATCCTGCGAGACCATTGCATTCTTTGTTCATTTCTCAACACTGATCGGGGAAGATGAAATGTAAACCACCTAGCCAGTAGTGGTATACAGCACATGAGAGTTCCTCGTTTCTTCATGGTACGGGTGTGTAGAGAATGTAGAATGTCTCCCAGCAATGTTGGTACCGGGTTACGGATTAGGAAAAGGTTGATGATGTGTATACTTATGAACTGGTCGGGATTTGGGAATAAAACCAACCCATAGATCAAAAGTGCCATAACTTCCTCAAAAGCTGGATAACTTTTGTTTTCTAGCAGTAGTCGAGCCTTTTCCAATAAGAACTTGGCAAGCAAACCCTTAACTCCACTCTTTGTTTCCCAATTGGACTCGATTTCTGATTTCCGCAGATGTAAAGCAGCAGCAATGACTTTAGGTTTTGGAATCCTTTCTAAACCAGTGAAAGGTAATTGATTTCGAACAGGTAATCCCATTAGTTCAGAGAATTCTTCCAAAGTGGGTACCAACTAGTAATTAGGGAAGGTAAAGCAATGATGTTCAGGGTCAAAGAACTGGAACAGGACCCGTATCATGTCTTCTTCAAATTTTTAGGTAACCAAATGGAGTAGGTGACCATGCCTTTCAGTGAATTGAACATTCCTGGGGAATTCTGACACTAAGTCTTTTAGTTCAGATGGTACCATTGAGATGTTGATTCGGATGTAATCTTTGGTGGCGGGATCCATTACCTGCAAAAACAAAGGTAAACTCTTTGATCCTTGAAGTGTTTGGTGCAAAAATGATATGCTTATGATGCAAACATGTGGCACACAAAGACAAATCAAACAATAGCCTTAGGTTTAAAGGCTTGCATGGAGCTAATAGGTGATACCCTCCCTGTGGTGGTCGTTTTCTTTACCTCCCCGTTTCACTTGGGAGGACGGCACGCTAAACCCTTCACGCGAAATTTGGAAGGAGAATGCGCCCGTGGTGGGATGAATTTTGTTTCAGTTCTTCCTACGATATCACACGAACTTTCTTATTTGTCCTACGAGTAGGAAAGGGAAAAAAATCTCAACTAAACCCTAGGAGTTTGCTAAGTGTGGGGATTTACACCTAGACTAGAAATTCTGGAGTCCGGGAGGTCGGTTATACATAGGGAAGTGTTTAAACACCCTACATATCTGTAGTACTCTACAGGAACCTTCTCTGTGTCATTGTGATTGTGTTTGCTGCTAATGATTGGGAAAGTTTCTCCTTTGTATTAGGAGAGAGAATTGAATTGATTTTAAAAGTCAGACAGACAGACAAACTGACTATTTTTGGTATTTTATTAGCTCGCTGAGATTCCTTGTGAACCTCATGCCTACATATCCCTAGTGGAAGTCAGAGCTTAATGTAGTTCGGGGAACTAACTAGGGAAATTAAATGTTTTTGGTGCCTTGTTTGAAGCTCAAGGTTGAAGCTTGAAATTAAATCTCTGTTTACAGTAAAGAGACATGAAATTATCTCTACAGAGAGGTATTAGTACTATTCTACCACAAACATTTAAAGGAGTGACAGAATAACTGAATTCATTTCATTCAAGAGGGGGACCTTACTTGTGTATGTGCAAGTATACCAGTCAAATGCCTCTTTAATGAAAGAAAGATGCTCATCCAAATTAGGGAAAGTTACCACATGTCTGGGTTTTACTGCCAGCTCATGCCTTTCAAAATCCTAAATGGGAGACTTGATTAAAATTGAATTGAAATGTTTGTTTGTTTGAATGTGGTAGAGTAGTAAAAATATCTCTCTATAGAGATAAGCTATGTCTATCTATTGTATAAAAGATTTGACTTTTAGCTGGCTTGTATGAGGCCCAAGCTTGAGGCTTTTTGATTGATTAATTAATTATTATTGACTCTGGGAGATGACTCCACTGGGGATTAATTACAGGGTATTTTAGTGTTCTGTACAAAGCCCAGAATTGAGGCTGACTCTACTTAGGGAGACTCTATTTATGTGCCTTGTACAAAGCCCAAGGTTGTGGCTGACTGTTGAGGATAATTGAATGACTCTATTTTATGTGCCTTGTACGAAGCCCAAGGTTGTGGCTGACTTTTGCTAGGGAAAAACAATATTTTCTGCCTTGTACAAAGCCCAAGGTTGTGGCGGACTCTTAAATAAATGAATTGAGTATGGATGACTATATGGGGAAAGATCCTAAGTGTTAGGAATCTTTGACACATGAAAATATGGTTTATCCGCCTTGTACAAAGCCCAAGGTTGTGGCTACTGAGTGATGAAGAACTCACTGGGGAGACTCTATTATCTGCCTTGTACAATGCCCAAGGTTGAGGCTGACTCTTAATAGGGGAGTTTTATTGTTTGGGTGCCTTGTATGAAGCCCAAGGTTGAGGCTAACTGTTTTTGTTGGTTTTGACTCTACTGAGGAGGTTTTATTTATTAAAAGACTGTTTTTCTTTGGAAGCTAACCCTTTCCAGGGATTTTGACTCAGCTGGTGAATTTGTCTGTTAAAAGACTGACTTTATCATGTTTTTTTTTTGGAGGCTGACCCTTTCCAGGGGTTTTGACTCTTTTGGGGAAATTATCTCCTAAGAGAATGAAATTATCTTTTTGACATTTAATGATTGACTTTGGAGGCTAACCCTTTCCAGGGGTTTTATATTAAAAAAATGAAAGAATGTGTGGAAGCTAACCCTTTCCAGGGATTTTGACATTTTAGACAGATGTTGGAGGCTAACCCTTTCCAGGGGTTTTGACATTTTAGACAGATGTTGGAGGCTAACCCTTTCCAGGGGTTTTGTATTGATATGAATGGCAGAAAGATTATCTAGTGGAGACTTCTTGTTTAAAGCCCAAGATGAAGGCTGACTCAATGCTGAGGATGATCAAACATGGATCCTAGACTCTGCTAAGGAAGATTGATGAAGATAAGGGTGACAGAGACTGTCCATGTCTCTCATTCCAAAAAGTGTACTCAATGCAAAATTGAGACAAACTTAGCTTGTTTAGAGTCTGGTTTAAATTGGAAGAAACTCACCAGGGTAGGCTAAAAGGTGACTAAAGACCTGTTCCTATGTTTATAAGAAACCTGATGGGTCCTTGTATACAAGCTCAAGAGGAAGCTGGAAATGCTTTTAAGAAGCCTGTGGGTCCTTGTACAAAGCCCAAGAGGAGGCTAATCGAGGGTCCTTGTTATAGCACAAGAGAAAGCTATGTAGTTTTGAACTTATTTTGGCTCTAAGCAAATGGGTAAGAGGTTTCACCGGGAATAATTCCTCTTTGGGTAGATGTGTCCTATTATTTGGATTCTAAGGTTTTTGCCAAGATGTTTCACCGGGAATAATTCATCTTGGGGGTTTGAACTACAGATCTCTAATTAGGAAAGAGCCTTCACCGGGAAGACATTCTCAATCCTAGGTCATATTCCTATAATATATATATAGTTTAACTGTCCTAAGGTTTATACTCAAACGCAGTTCTAAACTAATATATGCACAGTTTATATTTGACAGTAATTTAAACAAAGACTGTAAATTGAAAGCTTGTAAAGCCTAACCTGGATGGAGTGGAGGCCTTTGAAGAAGTATGTACAGAGCCTCAACAGTATTTTTGTTGTTTTGTTGATAACAGTTGAATATATATATATGATAAACAGTTAATGGTTTTTGAAAACAGAAGAAGTGAAGATGGACAAAGGTCACATAGGTATCTGAAGAGTTTCACCGGGAATAATGCCCTTCAAATACCAGAAGAATGTTTTGAAAACAGAAAGAAGATTTTGAAAATACAGTTTTGAAAACAAGCTAAGAAGAGAAGGTGTTTGGGACTTACACTCTATTAGAGGCCCAATTAAAAATGGTTTACTGTTTATGAAAACAGTTGAAAAGATACGGGGTTCTGTTGTTTGAAAACCTCGATCGTCTGTTTACTTTGAAGTTTGAACATAATTTGAATTTTGACAAAAGTCAACTTAATTGAAGTACAGACAAAATCTATACCTAATTAAGACCTAAATGATTAGGGTTTTTAACACTAAAACACTTATGAAATATTAGGTTTTGAAACTTTAATGAAAACATATATTGAAATATATTTTAAAATACTTAAAACAACACCATTTTTAACCTAATCAAAACATATAAAATAAATAATATTTTTATGATTTTTTTTGATTATTTATAAAATATATATATTAATCAATAAGTGCATAAAAAATGAATTAAAAAGGAGTTAATTTGATAGGTTAACTAATTGGTTAAAGTTGTGAAGAAATTAAGTGGAAAAGGTGATAAAAAAAATGGTTTTGTCACCTAGAGGGCTTGAACTCGCGCCCTCCAAGTCATTGGCCAAAACTCCCACCATCTGGGCTACGCGCGCAGTTTGTTATTCACACGCATCCAACATAATATATTTTAAAACAAGCCAGAAGATTCAAATTTTGCGCGCGCCATGTTCATCTTCTTCCTCGAGCTCAAAGATTTTCAAATTTCTAACTCTCTGGTTTCTCAACTAAATGGCATGATGTAAACATCAATCTCACTCGTTTTTGGACAAGGAACATGATTATGGGCTCAGAATTCATTTATTCTAAGTGTAACTAACGAATTTCATCATGAACACGAAGAACACATAAACCCTAATTTTAAAATTAAATGATGCACAAGATGAATAAATGAAAGATGATAGAGGGTTTTCAATCCTCTGATGATGCTGAACAAGATAGAATCGAGCTTTACCACAAAGAGTGCTTAAATTAAAGAGGTGGAGTTCAGAAACTTACCTCTGAAAGTGGAGGTCGTGAGGATGATTGAGAGCACCTGGGCTTGAATGAATGATCTCAATAGCTTCTCTGAGACTCAATGATGCTAACTGAACGCTTATTGCAACCTGAATCCTTCTGAATTGTTCTATGGACCTCCCTCGATTTCAGCTTCAAGTGAACATGGAGGGTGTTGATTCTTGAGTTACAGATGAGCTGCAGCCATCT
The DNA here is from genome assembly GCF_029867415.1 of Vicia villosa. NCBI lineage: Eukaryota > Viridiplantae > Streptophyta > Magnoliopsida > Fabales > Fabaceae > Vicia > Vicia villosa. The sequence continues at coordinate 191,071,191 of NC_081180.1, forward strand.
GGTTAGCTTCACTATGACCTGAGGAGTGTGCCTGGATGATTGGCTTGGCTTGAAACCTTCTGAATCACTCCATGGACCTCCAACTGCAAATGCTCCAAAGTGAGAGCAACAATGGTGTTCCTCCACTTACAGAAGTGATCCAGGTGCTTGGATCACCTCAAATGACCTCCCTTGAGATGTTAGAATGCTCACTTCCCAAAGATAAGCTCTGGTTTGAAGAAATCGATTCTTCTTGCCAAAGAACTTTGAAAAACAATGAACAAGAGAAGAGAAAGAGAAAGCAAGTAATATGGTTGCTTTGGTGTGTTTTTTTAATGAGAATGAGGCCTCTATTTATAGGCAAATGTCTCAGTACTGATTGGGAGAGTGAGCTTGCTTAGTGAAGCAAGTTTGGTTTCTTAGCCATGAAGAAATTTCAAAGAATATCCAAGTGTGATCATTGCATTTTCGAGCCACCTCCCCTATCCATTGATTCTATCTGATCTTAGGGGACAATCCAGATGCAAAGTGAGCTCTAATTGGTTGGTGAGAAGATTCCTTGGGTGATTCATCAATTTGCCATAAATTCTCAAAAGTAATCATTACATAATCACATGTTCTTGTTTTAGGAATCTTCTTCAATTATCATGGCATGGTGAAAATGAATGCATGGTATTGTTTCAGACATGTTATGGGTCGTGTAGCATCCATTCATGAAGCAAAATGCACAAAATTGCAAAGTTCCAATTTGCACATGACCTGTAATTTTACTTCATGAGGCCAACTTTGAACAAGCATAACTCCTAGCTCAAATTGAATTTGGAGAAGGTTGAACACAATTTGGAAAGCCCTAAACATCTACTTCAAATCATTAGTTTATGTCTTCTTCAGAATCATTTGGGAAATTTGTGAAAAATGAGCCCAAAGTTGGATGAAAACTAGGTTAAAACACTTAGAAAAATTTCTAAGTGTTTATGACCTAAACTTCAAAATTTCCAAAACTTCATAAATGGTTGATCTTTTGAAAAAAGTTCCCTTGTAAGATGTTGTTTTATTTGGCAAGATCTACAACTTTCATGTTGGAAGTTTTTTGAGTTGTGTAGGTGAAATTTTGAGATCTCACCATGCCTTCAAAAACCCTAATTCCCGACTTTTCGCTCCTTGATGAATTTCTTTGAATTTCTTTGGCCAAATGACTTTGACATCCATATATTGATGATATTGATCTTTGAAAGTCATTTTTTGACCAAAAACCTTAAAAGTCAATGATGATCCTTCACAGTTGACTTTTTCCTGACAAAGTGAATTTTTGGGCTTTTGTGTAGGAATAAGATCTTCTCCCCAAATGGGTGATATAAATGGATTATATGGAGGTAGTAGATATCCTTGAATCATGTCTTGAGTTTTGGATTCATGCCCTGATCAGAAGTCAACTATCTTGGTGAATTAGGTCAAAACCCTAATTTGTCGACCATGTGAAAGTAATGACTGTAGACTTTGAATTGAAGTGTGATGTCCAGTAGACCTTGTGATATGAGTTATTTGAAGATGATTGATGTCTTTGAATGACCCTCTGAGGTTTTTTAGGGTTTCCCAAATGTGATCCCTGATTTCAGTCCTTGATAGGCTCAAAACCCTAGTCTGGTGACCTGAGTAAACCTGTACTCATATGACTGGATGTCTAATCAATCATAGATGAGAAAAGTGAATTTTTTGAGCCCCATGATTGTATTAGAGACTAGTCTTTGTATTGATTGATCCTTTGCCTGAGCTTTCTTGTCTTTGAGCATCCTCGATTAGGTACCAGATGGAGAAATGACTGCTCTGGGTACTTGTCTTGACCTGATGAAAAAATCCTGAAGATATGTCATCTCAGGGGGGTCAAAAATTAGGGTATGACAGATGCCCCTATTTAAGTTTCTTTTATCTGGAGGGAGAGAGATTGAGATCTCGATCTCTCCTGCGTAAAAGAGACTTAAATATCAAAGAATGCCCGAATTTTGGGCGCTCCTGAGATGTTGTAATTGATAAAATCTTTGCATGATTTGATCCCGTTGTCGCACTTGGCGGGGGATGAGGAGACAAACTCCTGCAGAAATACTTGATGTGGATTCTGGTGAATGGATGGCAATGTAGGATGCGCAATCCATCTTCTTTAACTAAGTGTTGATACTTAGAGAAAGGTAAACAACCTCCTCTCGTTCCGGATGTCCAAATCTCGAAACTGGTCTTAGTTGCGTTTGGACAATATCTCAGATAAAGAGAAAATTTCCAAAGGTTTGTTCCCTCGTCAAACTTCTTACCAGCACTTGGAGGTAAGATACCATTTGACGGTAATAAAGAAACTTCAAAGGTTTGTTTCTTCATCAAACATCTTACCAGCACTTGGAGGTAAGATACCATTTGACGGTAATAAAGAAACTTCAAAGGTTTGTTTCCTCATCAAACTTCTCATCAGCACTTGGAGATGAGATACCATTTGACGGTAATAAAGAAACTTCAAAGGTTTGTTTCCTCATCAAACTTCTTACCAGCACTTGGAGGTAAGATACCATTTGATGGTAATAAAGAAACTTCAAAGGTTTGTTTCCTCATCAAACTTCTCATCAGCACTTGGAGATGAGATACCATTTGACGGTAATAAAGAAACTTCAAAGGTTTGTTTCCTCATCAAACTTCTTACCAGCACTTGGAGGTAAGATACCATTTGACGGTAATAAAGAAACTTCAAAGGTTTGTTTCCTCATCAAACTTCTCATCAGCACTTGGAGATGAGATACCATTTGACGGTAATAAAGAAACTTCAAAGGTTTGTTTCTTCATCAAACTTCTTACCAGCACTTGGAGGTAAGATACCATTTGACGGTAATAAAGAAACTTCAAAGGTTTGTTTCCTCATCAAACTTCTCATCAGCACTTGGAGATGAGATACCATTTGACGGTAATAAAGAAACTTCAAAGGTTTGTTTCCTCATCAAACTTCTCATCAGCACTTGGAGATGAGATACCATTTGACGGTAAATAAAGAAACTTCACCATCTTCCCTTTTGACTTGGCATCTTTGAAAGGTTGTCATATGGGCCCGCGCTCTTTTGAGGGGCTAATGACTTTGTTTTGAAGGCAGACGAACTGTTTTCGGGGTGAAAACTGCCATTCGTCGAATGGTGCCTGGGGAATCAACAAACTGTTTTCTTAAGGGGAAAACTACCATTTATCGACTCTGTGGGGAACTAAACATCCCTGAAACAGACAAACTGTTTGAAGAAACTACCATTTGTCGATCTCTTGAGTATTTAACAGACAAACTGTCTTTCCTTGGGGAAAGACTACCATTTGTTGACTCCGCCGGGGATCATGAACTATCTTCTGGATGAAGACTACCATTCACTGATTCTGCTGGGGAATCATTTGTCGATCTGCTGGGAGATTCTGAATTATTTTCTTTGACGAAAAAGAAGGTGGCATCTCTCGACCTTGCTGGGGAAATGCCAAACTTTTGGGGAAGCCCAAAATGCGAAGCAGACTATCTTATCTGAAAAAGACTGTTGAATGTTGCTTTGCAGGAGAATCTCGGCAAAGGAATTCCAAAAGTGAACAAACTATCTCCTTGAGGGAGACTACCATCTGTTGACTTGCTTGGGGAAATCTGAGTTCATGCCCTCATGACTCGGGCATTCTCATGATTAAAAGCCTAATTTGACTATGCAGTTGTGATGTAATGTATGCATGAATATTATGACAATTATAAAATGTAAAGTGAATGTGAATGGAATTGTCGCGGATGTAAAATCCTAATGATACGACTTGAATTCTTGTTGATCAGAAGATGTCCTCTTCTTGTAGTTCGAACTCTGTTTGGAACATCTGGCTACCAGTTGTCTGCTGTCCGAAGTAAATAATATGAATTGAAATAAAGACTCGTCATAGGGAGATGTTCGCAAAGGGACCTCATGGGGAAATCTTGGTTCCCGGAGTCTCAACCGTTCTTGGAGCAACTGTTTGCATTCTTCCTACTGTTTGTAAACCTCAGAAAGAAATTTCACCTTTATTTTTGCAAGTAAATTCATTTTATTTTATGAAAACATTTGTTTCAAGAAAGTGACTGTTAAAATTTAAAATGCATTTCAAGAAACTGAATAAGACTAGATTGCAAAGGAAAAGCACAAGGCTCAAATTATTATATATGGAATGGTAATCAGCCAAATGCTTGATTCCATGGAGTATTTACAAAGTTGGAAATTGGTAATTTTCGGGAAAAGGGCTACGATGAAACGTGACGACCGTTATCTCTCCCTTCCACTCCGAGTTGCGCTGTATTCGTGCTTCGTAGAAGATGACCTACTGCTGATGAACACTCCGCTATGGATTTTGAATGATCAAGTTTTGTCCTGAACACAGTTACTTGCCATATATCCCTAACTTTTGCGTAAACTACCCCTTTCGGGTTTTAAGTCTACCGGGATTGATTAATATATTCTTTTTTATGTCTCTAACTTTTGCCTGAATCGCCCTTTCGGGTTTTCGATTCACCGAGACGCTCTTTTTTGCCTAAGTCGCTCTTTGCGAGTTTTCAACTTAGCGAGCTGTTCTTTTGTTTATTTAGGCGAAGTATTTCTTGACTGCGTCGACGTTCACAGGACGGGTGAATTCTTCTCCATCCATAGTCGTGAGTATTAAGGCTCCTCCTGAGAAAGCTCTCTTGACCACGTAGGGGCCGTCATAATTGGGAGTCCATTTCCCTCTCGAATCTGTGAGAAAAGATTGAATCTTTTTGAGTACAAGGTCGCCTTCTTTGATTGTGCGAGGTCGAACCTTTTTGTCGAAAGCTTTCTTCATTCTTTGTTGATATAGCTGTCCGTGGCATAAAGCTGTCATGCGCTTTTCTTCGATTAAGTTCAATTCATCGAATCTGCTTTGACACCACTCGGCTTCTATTAATTTTGCCTCCATCAAGACTCTCATTGATGGAATCTCAACCTCTATAGGTAGGACTGCCTCCATGCCATATACAAGGGAGAAAGGAGTCGCTCCAGTCGAAGTACGTACTGATGTACGGTAACCATGAAGAGCATACGGGAGCATTTCATGCCAATCCTTGTAAGTAATGACCATCTTCTGAATGATTTTCTTGATGTTTTTGTTAGCTGCTTCTACAGCTCCATTCATCTTTGGTCTGTAAGGAGATGAGTTGTGATGTTCGATCTTGAATTCTTCACAAAGCTCCTTCATCATTTTGTTATTCAAATTTGACCCATTGTCAGTGATTATCTTGCTTGGAATGCCGTAGCGACAGATAATGTGATTCTTGATAAACCTGACGACAACTTGTCTTGTAACGTTTGCATATGAAGCTGCTTCAACCCATTTGGTGAAATAGTCTATGGCTACCAAGATGAAGCGATGTCCGTTGGACGCTTTTGGTTCGATCATCCCAATCATGTCGATTCCCCACATGGAGAAAGGCCAAGGGGAAGAGAGTATGTTGAGAAGAGATGGTGGCACATGAATTCTATCGGCGTAGATCTGGCATTTGTGACACCTCTTTGCGTACTGGTAGCAATCTGACTCCATTGTCAGCCAATAATATCCTGCTCTCAGTATTTTCCTTGTCATGGTATGTCCATTGGTGTGAGTACCAAAGGAACCTTCATGTATTTCTCTCATGAGCATTTCTGCTTCTTTTCTATCAACGCATCTGAGCAGAACCATGTCGAAGTTTCTCTTGTACAGAACATCTTCATTCAGGAAGAATCTACAAGCTAACTTTCTCAAAGTCTTTCTATCTTTCTTTGATGCCCCAAGAGGGTACTCTTGCTTTTGAAGAAAGTTCTTGATGTCGTAGTACCACGGTTTGTCGTCGATGATTGCTTCTACTGTGAAAACATGAGCGGGCCTATCCAGGCGCATAACATCGATCCGAGGAATGTCATTCCAATGATTTATCCTAATCATGGAAGAGAGTGTGGCTAGTGCATCAGCCAAGTTGTTTTCTTCACGAGGAATGTGATGAAAATCTACCCTGTCGAAGAATGGTAATAATCTTCTCGCGTAGTCTTTGTAAGGAATTAGCCCTGGTTGGCGTGTTTCCCATTCTCCTTTGATTTGATTGATGACCAAAGCAGAATCTCCATATACATCCAAGTGTTTGATTCTTAGATCCATGGCTTCTTCGAGACCCATGATGCAAGCTTCATATTCGGCCTCATTGTTTGTGCATTTGAAAGTTAATCTGGCAGTAAATGGAATATGGGTACCCTGAGGTGTAACAATGATTGCCCCAATTCCTCGTCCATAAGCATTGACAGCTCCGTCAAAGATTAAGCCCCACTGGGATCCTATCTCAGGTCCTTCGTCTGGTAGTGGCTCGTCGTAATCTTTCATCTTGAGGTACATGACGTCCTCGTCCGGAAAGTCGAAACTGGTTGATTCATGACCAATGAGTGGGTGGTGAGCCAGGTGCTCAGCTAGAATGCTTCCTTTCACGGCTTTCTGTGCGTGATACTCAATGTCGTATTCTGATAACAACATCTGCCAACGGGCAATTCTCCCGGTTAAAGCAGGCTTCTCAAAGATGTACTTGATTGGATCCATATGAGAGATCAAACAAGTAGTATGTCGAATCATGTACTGGCGGAGACGCTTGGCAGCCCAGGCCAAAGCACAACACGTCTTCTCGAGCATGGAGTAGCGGGATTCACAGTCAGTGAATTTCTTGCTCAGGTAGTAAATGGCATGCTCTTTTCTCTTTGTCTCGTCTTGCTGTCCAAGGACACAACCCATGGAATCTTCTAAGACGGTTAAGTACATTATCAAAGGTCTTCCTTCCACTGGAGGAGACAAAATGGGTGGTTCGAGCAGATATTCCTTAATGCTGTCGAACGCTTTCTGACAATCGTCTGTCCAGACGCAACTTTGATTTTTCCGTAGAAGTTTGAAAATAGGAGCGCAAGTTGCAGTCATGAGATATATGAATCTCGAGATGTAATTCAGACGTCCAAGAAATCCTCTAACTTGTTTCTCGGTTTTGGGTGAAGGCATTTCTTGAATTGCCTTGACTTTGTCTGGATCTACTTCAATTCCTCGTTTGCTGACAATGAAACCAAGGAGTTTTCCTGAATAGACACCAAAGGTGCACTTGTTGGGGTTCAGGCGAAGCTGAAACTTCCGTAAGCGTTGAAATAACTTTGTCAGATTCTGTATGTGATCTTCTTCATTTTCTGATTTGGCAATCATGTCGTCCACATAGACTTCCACTTCTTTATGCATCATGTCGTGGAAAAGCGTAGTCATGGCTCTTTGATAAGTTGCCCCTGCGTTCTTTAGTCCAAAAGGCATAACACGATAGCAGAACGTGCCCCAGGGGGTGATGAAAGCTGTTTTTTCCATGTCTTCAGGTGCCATTTTGATTTGGTTGTATCCTGAAAATCCGTCCATGAATGAGAACACTTTGGATTTTGCTGTACTGTCCACCAACATATCAATATGTGGTAAAGGAAAATCATCCTTAGGGCTAGCTTTGTTCAAATCTCTGTAGTCGACGCACATGCGGACTTTTCCGTCTTTCTTAGGAACGGGAACAATGTTGGCTAACCACTGAGGGTATTCTGAAGTGACGAGGAAACCTGCGTTGATCTGCTTTTGAACTTCCTCTTTGATTTTCATGGCCATCTCCGGATGAGTTCTTCTCAATTTTTGCTTGACCGGAGGGCATTCTGCTTTTAACGGTAAGTGATGCTCCACTATACTGGTATCCAACCCTGGCATATCTTGATAAGACCAAGCGAAGACATCTGAGAATTCTTTGAGTAGCTGTATCAAACTCTCTCTGATTTCTGAACTGAGCGAAGCTCCAATCTTAACCTCTTTTCTGTTTCCATCGGAACCAAGGTTAATGATCTCTAGAGGCTCATTGTATGGCTGAATGGCCTCTTCCTTTTGTTGAAGTAACCGTGAAATTTCCTTTGATATTTCTTCGTCTTCTTCTTCCTCTGCCTCGAATACAGGAAACTCAAAGCTTGGAGAAGTCATACGGTCGTACGTTTCAACGGGGTATTTTATGATTAATCTGCATATGTGTGATAAGTTTTATTTAGACAACGAGGGAAGACTCGGTGTATGCAGTTAATGGAATATTTGATGTTTTTTAAGGGTGTTTTTTAGGATTACCAATTTCCGAAAAAAAGAAAAGGGAAAACTAAACGAAGGAACAGAATGACATTTTTATTTATGGACAGTCATTTCTTGAAACAAAGACCCTATAAAACAAAACTCTATTGCTTTGGGCGAAGCAAAGAGGGACATTTAACTAAGAAATAGTAAAATGCAAAGCCCTATGAAACATCTCTTCACCCTGGGCTATGGTGAGAGGACAAAATAACGGTGAAAGTTCCTACTTAGGAGTGCGAACAACAGTTGAAACTTCAACAGCTGTCCAGTAGTGGCGAACCCCATTGTGCACTAAGTAATCTGGAACCTTAGGCTTAAGCTGGCCTGTGGTAGGTCTTGATTTACCAACCACTGTCTTTGCAACACTCAGACGATCTTCTTCTACTTCAGCAGACTGAGCGGTGTGAGCATACCCCTTTCCAAGTGGAGTATGTCGGACTTTCTTTTGAGGAAACTTCCAATCTTCTGAATGGAGAGACTCGTTGTCGGAGACACTTTCGAGATCATCCTCTTCTGTATTTTGGTCTTGCTCTTCTCCCAAGATGGCATTGACTAGATATGTGAACTCTAGATCCTTAGCCTCGGAAGGTGACTTGGGGATATAATCCTCAATGATGACTTCACCAGTAGGTGATGCTGAATAGCAAGGGTTATACATCTCTTTTGGCTGAGAGAGGTACTCAAAATCACTGTTCCATCCAGTTGGAACAATATCTTCAAGAGAGATTCTTGAACTTTCAGGAGCGGAGTATTTCACCATGTAGTCGAATTTTCCGCTTGGTTCTCCTAATGTATCCCAAGTCTCTTCGGGGATAGGAGGAACTTCTTCTGATGAACCATGACTTCTGGTGGTGAAGCTGTCAGTAACTTCATCACTGCTTGGTTGAGTCTTACTTTCAGATCCTTCATTTGGATAACAGCAAAGTGGTTCAGACTCTGATAGGGAGATGTATCCTGCTTTGTTGAGATAGGATAACCATTCCTCTTCATCGGTGCTTTCCGTATCGATGATATTGACTGTTTGTTGAACAGGTTGAAGAAAACCTCCACTGCAGAAAGTTTCTTGAATTGGGAGAACTACCTCAATCCCTGGAATAGCTTTTGATGATGTCGGAAAGAATCCAATTCCTGTTCTGTTCTTGTTGTTGGTAGGAATATTAATGTGCCCCCAACCACTGGTAGTGCCATCTTTTACAACTTGGATTGCATCTTTGTATGAAGAAATAGACGCTGCTTTCTCCTTTCCTTTGTCTAAGGAAAGTGCTTGGAATTTAGTTCCAATAACTTCTTTTGGTTCTATGTCGGAGAATGATGACAGGTTGCTGACGATTAGAGCTCGTTCTCCACATACGGTTACCAATTTGTCATTCCTTATGAACTTCAATTTCTGATGGAGTGTTGAAGTAATTGCCCCAGCCTCATGAATCCATGGGCGACCTAGCAAACAGCTGTATTGTGCTGGAATATCCATAACTTGGAAAGTGATTTTGAACGTCTGAGGTCCAATAGTTATGGGAAGATCTACTTCTCCGAAAACTGACTTTCTTGATCCATCAAATGCTTTGACGATGACATGACTTTTTCTTAGAGGGTAATCTTCGAAAGATAATCTTGATAATGTTGATTTAGGCATGACGTTGAGAGAGGATCCATTGTCTATTAGGACTCCTGTGAGTGTATCACCCATGCAGCCAACTGAGATATGAAGTGGAAGATTGTGGTCCACCCCTTCTTCAGGAAGATCTTCGTCACAGAAACTTAGGTTAGTTCCGGCGGAGATGTTGGCAACGATGTTGTTGAATTGACTTATTGTAACACTTGGTTCTACGAAAGCTTGTTCCAAAACTTTCTGTAGAGCTTCCCTATGAGCTTCAGAACTCAATAGTAGGGAAAGAACAGAAATCCTAGACGGAGTATGTAGTAATTGGTCTACAATGTTGTATTCACTCCTCTGGATTAACTTCAAGATCTCATCATTTTCTTTCGCTTGAACAGCATTGGTCGGAAGATTGTCTTGCCTATGTGGTACTTCCTCCGAAGGTTTCTCCACATTTTCTGTTGTTCTGTTGAAGACTCGTCCACTTCTGGTGACTCGACTAACATCAGCAATGTTGACAACAGACGGTAATGGTATTTCCTTACCATTTTCAATGAATGTAGCGTTGTACTTGTATGGTATAGCCTTGCTGGACTCATACGGTACAGGACCTGGTAAGTAGATGACTAGTGGTGCAACTGCTGTCTTCCTGCTGTCATACTTAACTTGCATAGGTTCAACTTGATTAATTTGAGGAGATACGGTAAAGACTTCATCATCTTCTCTGTTGGCAAGAACAGTAATGGTATTGTCATCCATCAACTTTTGAATGTCGTTGCGAACACGCAAACATCCTTGTGAATCTCTTCGGCAGATTCTGCATCTACTGTAAGCGTGGAAATCTGTTCCAAAGTAGGCAAGTCCATTTAAAGTTTTGTGGAACCTGACTACCGATCCTTCAAGGTCTTCAACTTTGTAGATTTTGTATTCTCCTGGACATCCTTGAACCATGTTGATGTCATGTTCAGTTCTGACTCGGATATGTTGAATCCATCCCAAGTCCATTTGTTCTTGTAATGCAGCTTGAACTACGGCACATCCTTGATTATTCTTTGGACAAATCTCACATGTGAAGTAGTTGTGCGGTGGTACATGACCGTACCCAGCTTGTTTAGCGTGCATCTTTACAAGATTTTCCCCTATCTGACGAATGTCGTAGATTTGAATGACGTTGGGGTGCTGATCTATCAGATTTACTGAAGCTTCTTTATGCTGCGGCAAAGGATTTGCTTGGACGTTTGGATTAGTATCTTTGAAGGATAGCATTCCGCTCTTCACTAATCGTTGGACGTCAATCTTGAAAGGGAAACAGTTCTCAATATTGTGACCTGGTGCCCCCTGATGATAGGGACAAGATTGGTCAGCCTTATACCATGGTGAGGAACTGTTTGTAGGATTTGGAGGACTCCTCGTCTGAATGAGTCCTTTTGCCAGTAATGTTGGAAACAATTCTGCATACGGCATTGGTACGGGGTCAAAGGCAGGATACCTTGGAGCCCGATTGTTGTAATTTGGAGGTCGAACCTGCTGCTGAGGTTGCTGCGACCTTTGTTGAATTTGTTGTTGCGAGACCTGAGGTTGATAAGCTGGCGCTGAATTAACAACCGGAGTTATTGTTGCAACTTGAGGTTGGAATTTCTTCTTGATTTTGTGCAAAACATTGCTGACATCTTGATCCTTTTTCTTCTGGAAAGAACTTCCATACTTCCTTGGACCAATAGAAGATTCGGGTTCTTTGTTCAAGCGTCCTTCTCGAACTGCTTCTTCTAAACGCACACCCATGTTTACCATCTCAGTAAAATCACTCGGTGCACTTGCAACCATTCGTCCGTAGTAAAATGGACTCAAAGTTTTGAGATAGATTTTTGTCATTTCTTTCTCTTCAAGTGGTGGACAAATTTGAGCAGCAACTTCACGCCATCTCTGAGCGTATTCCTTGAAGCTTTCTCTATCCTTTTGAGTCATGGCCCGGAGTTGATCTCTGTCGGGAGCCATGTCCAGATTGTACTTATACTGTTTGACGAAGGCCTCTCCGAGGTCTCGAAAAGTACGAATCTCTGAACTGTCCAAGTTCATGTACCATTTGAGTGCAGCACCAGTCAGGCTGTCTTGAAAATAATGAATGAGCAATTGTTGATTATCAGTCTGAGTTGACATTCTTCGAGCGTACATCACAAGATGACTTTGTGGGCATGAATTCCCTTTGTACTTCTCGAATTCTGGTACTTTGAATTTGTGAGGAATCTTAACATTTGGAACCAGACAGAGGTCTGCAGCATTCTTTCCAAATAGATCTTGTCCTCGAAGAGTCTTGAGTTCCTTCTGCATTTGCAGAAACTGTTCCTGGAACTCGTCCAACCTTTCATACACGCCAGCATCCTCACTTGGAGCGTGATGATATACTTGTCCGCCCTGCGGGGGAAAAGTATGCATAATCGGCTGTGGAGAAGCCATGACAGCAGATCTTGGTATCTCAGTATTCTGTTGTGCGAAACCCATTGCCGTTGCTCTTGGAACTTCAATTTCCAGAGGTTTGTAACCCTCCGGTGGACGCATATTCATGGTGACTTTTGGAGCTTCAGAAGCTGGAGGTATGTACCCTTCTGGAGTAAAGTTATACGGCATGCCCCAAGGTCGATCAGGCGGCATGGTATATTGAGGAATAGGAGTAGAAACAATCTCGGAAACCACAGTCCTTTGTGGTTCTTCTGGCGTTGGTCGATTCTGCGCAACTACCAAGGCTTCTACCATACTATTGAGTCTTTCAACAGTACCTTTGAGAGTATTAATCTCTTCTCTGAGTTCTTCATTCTCTTGCTCAAAGTCTTCCATTCTTTTCTTGCGACTTGAACGAGTGTTGTATGGATGAGACAGCTTGAAAGTCTTCGTTCACCTCCTTCTCCTCCTCTCTTTCTGGAGAAAGGAAAGCGACTATTAGATCCGCGACAATTCTCGTGTCAGTGCGTACGACTAAAGCGATGTATGATATGCAATTAAGTTATTATTTTTCAAGGAAACACCATAATTACGTTATGAAACATCAAACTTTTATTAATTAAGCGAAAACGCCGTTTTTTACACACTTTGAAAAGGGAAATACAGAGAAACTGAGAGAAAGGACTCTAAAACTTTGACGAAGAGCCGACTTCACGTTCTAACATCTTCTTCTGTTTCTTGAGCTGAGCGTTCTCTGACGTGAGCTGATCGATGATCCAGGAAGCAGGAGGGATATGATGAGAAAGTGATGTTTGTGTCACTTGTCGATCGAGCACTTCAAGTAACTCATCCTTCCTTCTTAGGATGTTATGAATCTCAACATTTTCCGTGTTGACAATTCGATACTTGTTCCTCCAAGCATTCCTTTCTTGGCATACCTTGTTTAATGCCGCTTGTAGTTTTTCAACATCGGTGGAGAAAAGGTAAATTGGTTCCCTTAGGGGAATAGGTTCTTGATGTTGATATGGCATCCTGAGCTTGAATGCTCTGACGCGTACCCATTGAAGGTAAGGATCCAGGGAGATGCAAAGATGTTTTCCTAACAATCTTCTCCCTTTACTGTGAACAAGACGCCAGGCTTGGACAATTTCCTTCTTCAGCATGTTGCCATGATCGTCGATGTTCTTGAAGAACAGACCCTCCAATTGAATGTTACTTGGTATATTTTTCATGGGATAGCCGTATTGACGACGGGCTAAAGCTGGATTGTAACTGATTCCTCCCTTAGTTCCAATAAGGGGTACGTTGGGGAAATTTCCGCAACTGAAGATGATCTTGGTTTCGTCGTTGTCAGGACTACACCAATCAATGTCCGTATGAGTGAGAGACATGATTTTCTGTGACCAGTAAAGGCCATTCCTCATGTTCCAGAAAGTGCTAGACTTTGGCAGGTGCGAAACGAACCATTCGTATAACAACGGTACGCAGCATGTGATTAATCCTCCTCGCTGCAGGTTTCTTGAATGCACAGAGTGATAAGCATCCGCAAGCAAGGTTGGAACTGGATTTCCAATTAAGAAGATCTTAATTGCGTTGATGTCGACGAAATCGTTAATGTTAGGGAACAAAAACAATCCGTAGATAAGCAAAGCCAAGATTTCCTCAAATGCGCTCATATCTTGGATGCTGACGAAGTACCGAGCTTGATCAAACAGGAATTTGGAGGGCAATCCTTGAATTCCTCCTCTACTCACCATATGAGTTCTGATGTCGACTACGTTCAAAGGAGTAGTTGCAGCAATGATAATGTCATCAGGATTCTTTTCCAAACCGGAGTACGGATCTTGCGCGTACACGGGTATTCCAATCAGACGAGAGTACTCCTCTAACGTAGGCATGAGCTGATAATCTGGAAAGGTGAAACAGTGATACGTTGGATCGTAAAACTGTACCAAGGTGGGAAGAATCCCATCCACAATGTTGGTATTGAGCAAAGGCAGAAGTTTTCCATACTTCTCCTTGAAAGCCTGGGGGTTGACCACCAGTTTTCCGAGCTTTCCCAGTTCCTCGACCTGGGGAATCTTGAAGGTGTATTTCCTAGCTCTCTTTCTCCCATAATCCATGGTATAGATCCTTAAGTCCTTTCTCCGTTTCTCTCTTTCTATGAAGTTCAAAACGTTCGTTATTTAGTTTCCTTGAAAAACGACTCGAAAAAGACTCTTTTTGTTTTTAGTTGTTTATTAATGAATGATGCATGAATGCATGAATGCACACACAAGAGTTTTAAACAAACATGGCGTTGAAGGGTATAGTGGTCATGAAGTCCAAACGCAGTCTCCCGCCCCAATGGTAAACTAAGGTTAAGGATTTTTGTACCTGTAGAACGGGTTCTAGGGGTCTCAGAGTTTTTGCTCAACCTTAAAGATACGTTGATTGGTATCTATAAGAGAGTTTTCTCTGAGTGTAGTATCTGCGTGACAATTACTTCCGTAATCACCGCTCTACGTCCTAAAAAAGGCTTTAAGTGGGGTTAATGTGTTTCTAGGTCCTCCTGGTACAAATCAGTCTCGGAATGCAGTGGCGCAGTTAATCACAACCAGCCAGGCAAATCCCAAGAGTAGACTTGGAAACCAAGATTAGAGGGCCTTCACCGGGAAGACATCCTCCATCCTATCTTATGTTGCACTCAAATCCGGGTATAGGATTTCTCACCACAAGGGGGAATCAAGCCCTTTCCCGATACAGAATAAACAAAATAAACAAATATAAATGCAACAATCACATGATATGACACAGAGGTTAGGCAGGACCTCTCTTGTTTGAGGGGGAATTTGGCATCCCTAATTCCTCATTGGGGCTGGACCAGCAACAGGTCAACCATTGGTTTGGATGAAAAACCAAGGTTTTTAACACTTATATCCCCAGCAGAGTCGCCATTTTTCTGTGGTGGTCGTTTTCTTTACCTCCCCGTTTCACTTGGGAGGACGGCACGCTAAACCCTTCACGCGAAATTTGGAAGGAGAATGCGCCCGTGGTGGGATGAATTTTGTTTCAGTTCTTCCTACGATATCACACGAACTTTCTTATTTGTCCTACGAGTAGGAAAGGGAAAAAAAAATCTCAACTAAACCCTAGGAGTTTGCTAAGTGTGGGGATTTACACCTAGACTAGAAATTCTGGAGTCCGGGAGGTCGGTTATACATAGGGAAGTGTTTAAACACCCTACATATCTGTAGTACTCTACAGGAACCTTCTCTGTGTCATTGTGATTGTGTTTGCTGCTAATGATTGGGAAAGTTTCTCCTTTGTATTAGGAGAGAGAATTGAATTGATTTTAAAAGTCAGACAGACAGACAAACTGACTATTTTTGGTATTTTATTAGCTCGCTGAGATTCCTTGTGAACCTCATGCCTACATATCCCTAGTGGAAGTCAGAGCTTAATGTAGTTCGGGGAACTAACTAGGGAAATTAAATGTTTTTGGTGCCTTGTTTGAAGCTCAAGGTTGAAGCTTGAAATTAAATCTCTGTTTACAGTAAAGAGACATGAAATTATCTCTACAGAGAGGTATTAGTACTATTCTACCACAAACATTTAAAGGAGTGACAGAATAACTGAATTCATTTCATTCAAGAGGGGGACCTTACTTGTGTATGTGCAAGTATACCAGTCAAATGCCTCTTTAATGAAAGAAAGATGCTCATCCAAATTAGGGAAAGTTACCACATGTCTGGGTTTTACTGCCAGCTCATGCCTTTCAAAATCCTAAATGGGAGACTTGATTAAAATTGAATTGAAATGTTTGTTTGTTTGAATGTGGTAGAGTAGTAAAAATATCTCTCTATAGAGATAAGCTATGTCTATCTATTGTATAAAAGATTTGACTTTTAGCTGGCTTGTATGAGGCCCAAGCTTGAGGCTTTTTGATTGATTAATTAATTATTATTGACTCTGGGAGATGACTCCACTGGGGATTAATTACAGGGTATTTTAGTGTTCTGTACAAAGCCCAGAATTGAGGCTGACTCTACTTAGGGAGACTCTATTTATGTGCCTTGTACAAAGCCCAAGGTTGTGGCTGACTGTTGAGGATAATTGAATGACTCTATTTTATGTGCCTTGTACGAAGCCCAAGGTTGTGGCTGACTTTTGCTAGGGAAAAACAATATTTTCTGCCTTGTACAAAGCCCAAGGTTGTGGCGGACTCTTAAATAAATGAATTGAGTATGGATGACTATATGGGGAAAGATCCTAAGTGTTAGGAATCTTTGACACATGAAAATATGGTTTATCCGCCTTGTACAAAGCCCAAGGTTGTGGCTACTGAGTGATGAAGAACTCACTGGGGAGACTCTATTATCTGCCTTGTACAATGCCCAAGGTTGAGGCTGACTCTTAATAGGGGAGTTTTATTGTTTGGGTGCCTTGTATGAAGCCCAAGGTTGAGGCTAACTGTTTTTGTTGGTTTTGACTCTACTGAGGAGGTTTTATTTATTAAAAGACTGTTTTTCTTTGGAAGCTAACCCTTTCCAGGGATTTTGACTCAGCTGGTGAATTTGTCTGTTAAAAGACTGACTTTATCATGTTTTTTTTTGGAGGCTGACCCTTTCCAGGGGTTTTGACTCTTTTGGGGAAATTATCTCCTAAGAGAATGAAATTATCTTTTTGACATTTAATGATTGACTTTGGAGGCTAACCCTTTCCAGGGGTTTTATATTAAAAAAATGAAAGAATGTGTGGAAGCTAACCCTTTCCAGGGATTTTGACATTTTAGACAGATGTTGGAGGCTAACCCTTTCCAGGGGTTTTGACATTTTAGACAGATGTTGGAGGCTAACCCTTTCCAGGGGTTTTGTATTGATATGAATGGCAGAAAGATTATCTAGTGGAGACTTCTTGTTTAAAGCTCAAGATGAAGGCTGACTCAATGCTGAGGATGATCAAACATGGATCCTAGACTCTGCTAGGGAAGATTGATGAAGATAAGGGTGATAGAGACTGTCCATGTCTCTCATTCCAAAAAGTGTACTCAATGCAAAATTGAGACAAACTTAGCTTGTTTAGAGTCTGGTTTAAATTGGAAGAAACTCACCAGGGTAGGCTAAAAGGTGACTAAAGACCTGTTCCTATGTTTATAAGAAACCTGATGGGTCCTTGTATACAAGCTCAAGAGGAAGCTGGAAATGCTTTTAAGAAGCCTGTGGGTCCTTGTACAAAGCCCAAGAGGAGGCTAATCGAGGGTCCTTGTTATAGCACAAGAGAAAGCTATGTAGTTTTGAACTTATTTTGGCTCTAAGCAAATGGGTAAGAGGTTTCACCGGGAATAATTCCTCTTTGGGTAGATGTGTCCTATTATTTGGATTCTAAGGTTTTTGCCAAGATGTTTCACCGGGAATAATTCATCTTGGGGGTTTGAACTACAGATCTCTAATTAGGAAAGAGCCTTCACCGGGAAGACATTCTCAATCCTAGGTCATATTCCTATAATATATATATAGTTTAACTGTCCTAAGGTTTATACTCAAACGCAGTTCTAAACTAATATATGCACAGTTTATATTTGACAGTAATTTAAACAAAGACTGTAAATTGAAAGCTTGTAAAGCCTAACCTGGATGGGGTGGAGGCCTTTGAAGAAGTATGTACAGAGCCTCAACAGTATTTTTGTTGTTTTGTTGATAACAGTTGAATATATATATATGATAAACAGTTAATGGTTTTTGAAAACAGAAGAAGTGAAGATGGACAAAGGTCACATAGGTATCTGAAGAGTTTCACCGGGAATAATGCCCTTCAAATACCAGAAGAATGTTTTGAAAACAGAAAGAAGATTTTGAAAATACAGTTTTGAAAACAAGCTAAGAAGAGAAGGTGTTTGGGACTTACACTCTATTAGAGGCCCAATTAAAAATGGTTTACTGTTTATGAAAACAGTTGAAAAGATACGGGGTTCTGTTGTTTGAAAACCTCGATCGTCTGTTTACTTTGAAGTTTGAACATAATTTGAATTTTGACAAAAGTCAACTTAATTGAAGTACAGACAAAATCTATACCTAATTAAGACCTAAATGATTAGGGTTTTTAACACTAAAACACTTATGAAATATTAGGTTTTGAAACTTTAATGAAAACATATATTGAAATATATTTTAAAATACTTAAAACAACACCATTTTTAACCTAATCAAAACATATAAAATAAATAATATTTTTATGATTTTTTTTGATTATTTATAAAATATATATATTAATCAATAAGTGCATAAAAAATGAATTAAAAAGGAGTTAATTTGATAGGTTAACTAATTGGTTAAAGTTGTGAAGAAATTAAGTGGAAAAGGTGATAAAAAAAATGGTTTTGTCACCTAGAGGGCTTGAACTCGCGCCCTCCAAGTCATTGGCCAAAACTCCCACCTTCTGGGCTACGCGCGCAGTTTGTTATTCACACGCATCCAACATAATATATTTTAAAACAAGCCAGAAGATTCAAATTTTGCGCGCGCCATGTTCATCTTCTTCCTCGAGCTCAAAGATTTTCAAATTTCTAACTCTCTGGTTTCTCAACTAAATGGCATGATGTAAACATCAATCTCACTCGTTTTTGGACAAGGAACATGATTATGGGCTCAGAATTCATTTATTCTAAGTGTAACTAACGAATTTCATCATGAACACGAAGAACACATAAACCCTAATTTTAAAATTAAATGATGCACAAGATGAATAAATGAAAGATGATAGAGGGTTTTCAATCCTCTGATGATGCTGAACAAGATAGAATCGAGCTTTACCACAAAGAGTGCTTAAATTAAAGAGGTGGAGTTCAGAAACTTACCTCTGAAAGTGGAGGTCGTGAGGATGATTGAGAGCACCTGGGCTTGAATGAATGATCTCAATAGCTTCTCTGAGACTCAATGATGCTAACTGAACGCTTATTGCAACCTGAATCCTTCTGAATTGTTCTATGGACCTCCCTCGATTTCAGCTTCAAGTGAACATGGAGGGTGTTGATTCTTGAGTTACAGATGAGCTGCAGCCATCTGGTTAGCTTCACTATGACCTGAGGAGTGTGCCTGGATGATTGGCTTGGCTTGAAACCTTCTGAATCACTCCATGGACCTCCAACTGCAAATGCTCCAAAGTGAGAGCAACAATGGTGTTCCTCCACTTACAGAAGTGATCCAGGTGCTTGGATCACCTCAAATGACCTCCCTTGAGATGTTAGAATGCTCACTTCCCAAAGATAAGCTCTGGTTTGAAGAAATCGATTCTTCTTGCCAAAGAACTTTGAAAAACAATGAACAAGAGAAGAGAAAGAGAAAGCAAGTAATATGGTTGCTTTGGTGTGTTTTTTTAATGAGAATGAGGCCTCTATTTATAGGCAAATGTCTCAGTACTGATTGGGAGAGTGAGCTTGCTTAGTGAAGCAAGTTTGGTTTCTTAGCCATGAAGAAATTTCAAAGAATATCCAAGTGTGATCATTGCATTTTCGAGCCACCTCCCCTATCCATTGATTCTATCTGATCTTAGGGGACAATCCAGATGCAAAGTGAGCTCTAATTGGTTGGTGAGAAGATTCCTTGGGTGATTCATCAATTTGCCATAAATTCTCAAAAGTAATCATTACATAATCACATGTTCTTGTTTTAGGAATCTTCTTCAATTATCATGGCATGGTGAAAATGAATGCATGGTATTGTTTCAGACATGTTATGGGTCGTGTAGCATCCATTCATGAAGCAAAATGCACAAAATTGCAAAGTTCCAATTTGCACATGACCTGTAATTTTACTTCATGAGGCCAACTTTGAACAAGCATAACTCCTAGCTCAAATTGAATTTGGAGAAGGTTGAACACAATTTGGAAAGCCCTAAACATCTACTTCAAATCATTAGTTTATGTCTTCTTCAGAATCATTTGGGAAATTTGTGAAAAATGAGCCCAAAGTTGGATGAAAACTAGGTTAAAACACTTAGAAAAATTTCTAAGTGTTTATGACCTAAACTTCAAAATTTCCAAAACTTCATAAATGGTTGATCTTTTGAAAAAAGTTCCCTTGTAAGATGTTGTTTTATTTGGCAAGATCTACAACTTTCATGTTGGAAGTTTTTTGAGTTGTGTAGGTGAAATTTTGAGATCTCACCATGCCTTCAAAAACCCTAATTCCCGACTTTTCGCTCCTTGATGAATTTCTTTGAATTTCTTTGGCCAAATGACTTTGACATCCATATATTGATGATATTGATCTTTGAAAGTCATTTTTTGACCAAAAACCTTAAAAGTCAATGATGATCCTTCACAGTTGACTTTTTCCTGACAAAGTGAATTTTTGGGCTTTTGTGTAGGAATAAGATCTTCTCCCCAAATGGATGATATAAATTGATTATATGGAGGTAGTAGAGATCCTTGAATCATGTCTTGAGTTTTGGATTCATGCCCTGATCAGAAGTCAACTATCTTGGTGAATTAGGTCAAAACCCTAATTTGTCGACCATGTGAAAGTAATGACTGTAGACTTTGAATTGAAGTGTGATGTCCAGTAGACCTTGTGATATGAGTTATTTGAAGATGATTGATGTCTTTGAATGACCCTCTGAGGTTTTTTAGGGTTTCCCAAATGTGATCCCTGATTTCAGTCCTTGATAGGCTCAAAACCCTAGTCTGGTGACCTGAGTAAACCTGTACTCATATGACTGGATGTCTAATCAATCATAGATGAGAAAAGTGAAGTTTTTGAGCCCCATGATTGTATTAGAGACTAGTCTTTGTATTGATTGATCCTTTGCCTGAGCTTTCTTGTCTTTGAGCATCCTCGATTAGGTACCAGATGGAGAAATGACTGCTCTGGGTACTTGTCTTGACCTGATGAAAAAATCCTGAAGATATGTCATCTCAGGGGGGTCAAAAATTAGGGTATGACACTCCCCACTGAGGTTGAGTTGGTTAAAACCTGTCCTAGAATAGTATTCGGGTTCTATGATCCTTGGAAGTAACATCTCAATACGGCGCTCGAGCGGCCGATCAAAATATTCCTCGAGGATAACTAACTTCGATCAATTTCAAAGCTAGCCACTTAATAGGCCACAAGTCAAGTTCAACTAAAAAGGTTCTAAGACAAATTAGTGTTTAATGACATTTCGGAAGCCTAATATACTCCTTGATCGTTTTCAAGGGACATCAGTATAAACCAAAGTATCGCACTAATGATGACTACCAGATCAACCGTATCGGTACATGCCGTACAGTTTCCTTGGTCTATTGTCATATACTTAAGGTATCTCGAGATTCGGGTTAGAATCTTTCACACAAGCAAAATACCCAAACAAACCTTTGAAAAATAGAGCAATCAAGTCAATCAATTGAAAACATCGAAGTGATCTATTCTCTTAAGGTAACCCCTTTTGAAAACATTTTGTTTTTGAAAGTATATCCCCAGCAGAGTCGCCAGTTCTTTGGACCTCCGTTTTTTAATTCCGGGCCATACCTCTGTTCTGTAGAGATACGTGAACTGACTCTTTTTTATCGCTTAATGCTTTCGCATTTTTGAAAATTCACAGAGTCGCCACCGACCTTTTATTTTATCCAATTAAGGAAAGGTTTATAAAAGAAACAGAAAAAAGACCTTTAAGAAATTCTGGGTAAGGGGGTAGGTTATACAAAGGGAAGGTGTTAGCACCCTTTGTATCCATGGTTATCCATGGGCTCTTAAGTTTGCTTAGCTCACTTGTTTTTCGATCACTTTTCAATTGCTCTGAAATTGCTCATATGTGGTTTCAAATACTTTTGTAAATTGAATTTTGTAATGATCCGTGTGTGGATGTATACAAAATGCTTGTTTATCTTTCGAAAGATGTTTTGAAAAGAACGTTAACTTTGTAATAACCCGTGTTTGGATGTATACAAAGTATTGTCTTTTTTGAAAGTGTTGTTTTGAAAAACAACAGTGCATGAGAATTTTGTTTGTTTTGATTTGAGCAAGCAAACTAGGAGGTCTACCCTGAGTTGTAAGGTCTTTATCCTATTTCCTTTAAAAATCTATCCTTTCACCGGATATAAACGCAAGGTTCGATTTTGTACTCAAAATAGTAGAATTTTGACTTTGATTTTGAAAAGAATGAGAAGGGATTACCTTAAGAGGTGCAAATGTGATTTGTGTTTGGATTCAGATATTTTATCTTTGAGGTTAGTGATCTAACGGTTCAATTTTATCTTTGACATACACGCAGTTTATATTTTGCTGGAAATTAAAATGCGGAAATGTAAAGGGCGGAAAGTAAATCTACGCTATTACATCGATTGTGCAGGAAATGTAAACTAGCCTATTTACATGAATTTGACATCCTATACATTTATCTAGGAATTTAAATTGCAAGAAAAATAAAAGGCATGTTTTTTTGGATTTTTTATGATTGGTTTTAATTATAATTAATGCATGATTAATTAAATTAAAATGAAGAAAAAAGATGAAAATAAATTTAAACCTAGAAATTAAGTTTAAAATATGTACAAAATATTTGTTAATTAATTTTAAAACAAAACTAATTTTTTTGGAGTTTTTGAAATTGATTTGAAATTGATTTAAGCTAATTAAACATAATTATGCAAATAATTAAAACTTAAAGAGAAAATTATTCAAAATATGTACAAAATTAGTTTATAATCTATAAACAATATTTTATATAAAGAACAATTTTTTTTATGATTTTTTGATTGGTTAGAATAATTAAAAAGCAAATATATAAATATATACTAATTAATTATGCAAAATATTGAAATTTTGAAGAAAAATAAAATATTTTTATTTCAGAAAATAATATATTATTTTAGAAGTCTAAAAATATTTTTTGTGTATTTTTTTGGATTTTTAAAAAAAAAACTATTTTTAATTAATTTTGTAAAGAAATTAAAATAAAAATAGAAGATAAAAGGATACTGATCAGGTGTGGTAGGCTGGAGAATGCATGGTATGGACTGCTTGTATGATGCGTTGGATTGGCTTTGAGATTGATCATGTGGCTCAGATTGAAGAGAACATGGTACACTTGTGTTGACCAGTCACGTGGGATCATAAAGACCTTTAGTAAGTCAGATTGGCCCCACTTTTGCCTGCGTGGACGAAGACAAGTTGACTGGCGAACCACGCTGGGACGCGTGGTCGTCTTCAACCTCCGTCTCTTTCATTTTTACACACAAATAGCGGGGGTTTTAAACCTCCTCTATTTTCACGATAAAATGCCATTTTTTGGTAGCTTCACAAACCTGCAAAAGTAAGCGTTAGGAATAATAGCAAGTGACCCAGATCCCCTAATTAGGATGCTCTGAGTCCAAATATGATGTTAGTTTCGTTATTTGAGCGTGGTAGCCATGGATTCGATGAAGTTGAAGCTTAAGCATACATGAGCACTCGTTAATGGCATAGAGCTATTCTCACGTGGAAGCTTACATGTTAAGGCCCAGATCTAGCTTATAGGACCTCATAAACTCAGTGGAATGATTAGATTACATTGAGGTTGATTAAATATAGGAAAACGAAAATTAATTATGTATGAACATGAAGAACACTATGCATGTGTTACGACTCTCATGGGACCATATTAAGGGTTCATTCTTACTTTATATGATCTTAGAAGATGATTGGAATGATTGTTTTGTATTGATATTGATTGGAATATGAAATTCGAAAATTACAAAGTGTATGGAAATTTTGAGAAATTTGATGAGTTTTCTTGCTATGCCTTGGCTATAATTTCGTGTGTGTGGCTTCTCCCTTGTTTGGGAAGTATTCTTGCCTTTATATAAGCCATGGAGTGCTTAGAAAATAAGCTAAGAAGTATTCATGAGCTTTGTTGAATTTTTGACTTTTAAGCTTAAGATTTAAGCCAACATTGCTTGATCTCCACACCTCTTGCTCTAGGCTTGACTTGCTGCCTTCCTTGCTGAATAATTAAGTCCCATGTGGAGACTTTAGCTTAGAAAATAAGCTATGCTTTGTCCTTCCTTTTTTCCTTTTTAATTTAATCTTAAATGATAAAATTAAATAAAAAAAAATGGAGAAAAATGTTATGGGCTTGGTCTTGGTCGTGGGAGGCCCATAATATTATGGAAATGATGTTTGAACCATGAAAACTTGGCCCCTTTTGGAAAAAATGCATTTTTGAGCAATGTTGGTTTTATGCATTTTCCAAAATTTAGCCAACTTCAACAAGGTGTAAATCCCTCAATTTTTGTCATATGAAGGAGATCTTGCACCTTTTGGAAACCTTAAAGAGTCCTCTAACCAATGCCTTTGGTCTCATGTCAAAATGATTTTTGATGCTCCTTGTGTGTCCTTTTGAAAAAAGTGTCTTTTTGTTGACTTTGAAAATGACCTGTAATGTCTTTGATCATATTTTTCAAATGGTGAATCCAATGACCATGGGATCAATGGCATTTGAAAGATAATTGAATTTCCTTCAAAATGAGCTTTGGTTTGAATTTTTTGGATGAAGGATGAGAGAGTTATGACCAGTCAAAGTTGAGTTGACTTTTTAGGTAAAAACCCTAATTTTGAATCTTAGGGTTTTGTTGATTTTTGATCTTTCCTTGATGAATTATGATCATCCAATGATCAAATGATGAATCCTTTGACAATATATGGATATTGACAAAAAATTTCATTTTTGACTGTCTGTTGACTTTTTGGTCAAACGGGTCGTCTGTTGACTGTTTGAGCTGCTGACGGTGCGTCTGAGTGAATTGAAGTTTGAAAATTTGTATGATGGTACTTTGAGATGTATGGATGTGTATGAAATCCATTTGAGCTCTCAAAAACTTGTTTCTCCTGTAAAAACAAGAAAACCCTAGTCAGGGACTGTTTATGTAGGAGACAGTTAAGCGTACCTGATTTTTGTGCAGTGTTGAGTCTCTGCTAATCGCGTGATATTCAGAAGACTTCTAGAACAAAAATCTTGGAATTTTGAATTGTGAAAGATTGATTTGATTGATGGTACAAAACACTGAGAATTGTACTGCCAGCAGTTTGGCTGTCAACTGACTGTTCAGATATTGACGTAGCAGTTAGAGTAAAAAATCAACAGTCAAAGTTAATTTTCTTTCTTTTGTTGTTTTTGTTTTTGTTTTATGTGAAAAATGAAAGTTTATTTACATGACTTGTTAAAAAAAACATAGACATAATAAATAACTAATATTTACGGTATGCGGGCAAAATTACCGATAATAACCTTGAAAATCATTTAATGCACAGAAAAATGAATATTTGACTGGCAGAAAACACACAAAATATTATCTTAGTAATTAAGCAATATTATGACAAATAGTACAACATTTAATACTGACAGTACAAATATTACATACTATATTGAACAGTACGACGAATAAACGGTACATTTAAGAAATAAGAATCACGGCAGACTTCAGGAATGACGGTTAATGACCCATGCTATGAACAATAACATGTAGATGATTGGGAGTGCAACCATTGCAGGTCCACACTCTTCAGGACTATGCAGGCAGAAGAAAGTCATGATCACCGTAGCAATGGTGATGACTGTAAGAGACAGTGTCTCTATCC
Organism: Vicia villosa; assembly: GCF_029867415.1. Lineage (NCBI taxonomy): Eukaryota > Viridiplantae > Streptophyta > Magnoliopsida > Fabales > Fabaceae > Vicia > Vicia villosa. Next base: position 191,096,940 of record NC_081180.1, read on the forward strand.
ACTTTGCCATTCTTGTCAGGGAAGAAGAGAAAATAGATATGAGGTAGGAATTTGAAAGATGAGTTAGAATTTGATGTGAGATTTTATGGAAAAAATGAGGGGTATTTATAGAATGGAAAGGAGATAGAGACGTTGGGGGATGAAGTGATTCCGTACAAAAGGAAATTTGAGTGGAAGTAAGATTTGAAAGAAAGTGGAGATAGTGTTGGGAAAAAGAGAGATTTGATTTTTGAAAAAGAGATTTGAAAAGATTTTTGAAAATAATGGAATATAGTACAAAAATTAGTGGGAAACAAAAGATAATAATAATCTACTTGTTACCAGTACAGTCTGAGTTTCCTGATTCTGCGCCTGCAAAAAGATTTAACTCTGTACCAATTGTGTCAGTACTATTTATCTGTAAATAAATAAATAGCATGTGTGAAGTAATAAACAGTATTTGGCGTTTGCGTAAGAATAAATTCAACTGCAAGCCAAATTACTGTATAAGAAAAATTCTAAAAACTAAGTATTTCATATGTCAGGATATTTGTTGAAATAAAAATCCATGATTATATGAGACTCTTAATTTTCAGATTGGAGTTTTCTTGAAAAAAGATGCGGGCAAATTTTGGGGTATAACAACCGATCACAACTACGACCACCTATTATCCATGTGATGTCAAGACTCTCCATCCAATGTGTTTTGACGAAGACAAACTACAAGTCAAATAATCATGTCAAAAAGTATGGAAAAGCTTTAAGAACATTGTATCAATTCAAGTGTCCAAGTCTTATCATGAGCAAAAGCTAGCACCAAATTATTCAAGATTAAAGTTGAAGACTAAGCATGGATCTTGATTAATAGAGGTACAAGCATGCAATTATATTGATAATTTTGATGCTCAAATTATTCTCCAAACAGTCACTTGCATGCATTGGTCATTTATGTTCAAAATCATTTTCAAATATAATTTTTTAATCATATTTGAACCATGTTAAATCACTTTCAAATATAATTTTTTTAATCATATTTGAACCATGTTAAATCACTTTCAAATATAATTTTTTTAATCATATTTGAACCATGTTAAATCACTTTCAAATATAATCGATTGACTTGGATAAATCAATAGATGTTGCATTAGGTTGGTTCAAATAATTAGACATTTTTTCAATTTTTTTCAATTTTTTTCAATCACGCAGTTTTTGGTAAATTGTGGCATTTTGGCCTGCTGTTACAACACAAAAATCGCCACAATTTTTTTTTTTGGCATCAAAGAAATTTCATTAAGCCTCAACAGCAGCAGAGAAAGAAACAGCAGCACTATCATACGGTAGGCATCCAATCCAGGTTTTGGAACCTACAGACTTTGCCAAAAAAGCTAAGTGGTGAGCATCCACATTATACATTCTACTCATAAAAACAACAGTAGCTATTCTAAAGCTACCTAACAAAGCCCTACAGTCAGAGGCAATGAGTTCATAGTTTGCTAAAACAGAAACAGCGTTGATGCAGTCCACAGCGCATTTCGAGTCGGACTGGATAACAACATCCTCATAACTCAGGCTTTTTGCAAGGTTCAGACTCCACCTAATGGCCAGCAATTCTGCCATGCTCGGGTCAACATTCCCTACTTCCTTCGTGCAAGCCGACAGCAGCACTCGTTGCTCATGGTCTTTCACCACACAACCAAACGTTATACCATTTTCATCCAACGTCCCGACATCCACTTGGATAACGACAACTCCTTTATGTCCAGATTCGGTAGCAGGAAGAGATTCCACCCTAAGCCTCTCCTTGCTTGAAATAAGGTTAATCCCTTGCTCCAAGGCATACCTCCATGTATTTTCCGCCACGATGGAAGGCTCCGTAGCTTTCTGGTTATACAACAGAGTGTTCCTTGCTTGCCAAGGTTCCAAAGTAAAGTACAAAGAATTTGAGTTGAATAAGAGTCCTTGGAAAGCAGAATGCTTCCAATCCAGTCTAACAAATCCACATCCACCGGAATGCGATAACCGATCGGAGGGGAGAAACAGGAAGCCTTTGCAAAATCGCACTTCATAAAGAGATGATCAGCATTTTCAGGAGCAGCATGACAGAAATCACATACCTGATCAAGAAGGATGCCTTTTGAATGGAGATTCGCCTTTATTGGGAGGATATTCTTAACCAAGCGCCAAATGAAGTTTCGAATCTTGGGAATTACCGGGAGCTTCCAAATGGACTTCCAGAGCTGCTTGTTTGGAGGGGTGGAAGAACCCGGTTTCTGGGCAGCTTTTGTGTGTTGAAGGAGGTGGTACGCGGATCTAACGGAATAAACACTTTTTTTTTCATAATGCCACAACAGTTTGTCCTCTGGTAGCCTTCTGGATAGCGGAATACTCTGAATTTGAAGGGCTTCCGATTGATTGAAGATAGAAGCAATTTGAGCAGATTTCCAAACACCAAGATCACCATCAATGATCTCACTAACTCGGGTCTGTGGATTCAAATTTCCAATAGGGCTCCACACCTTAAAACCGGGATTCTCATGCAGCCAATTATCCTTCCATATTTTCACCTTTTCGCCATTTCCAATTCTCCACCTAGAGCTATTCTCCACCACCTCTCTAGCACTTAGGATACTTCGCCACGCATAACTTGGATTGTAACCCGTTGCAGCCTCGGAAATGGAGCAGCGAGGGAAATATCGACTTTTAAGAACCTTACCAAGCAGAGAGGATTCATCATTGAGAAGTCTCCAGTATTGTTTCCCAAACAAGCTTGTGTTAAATTCATTTATACCCCTGAACCCCAAGCAACCTTCCCTTTTTGCTCGCGACAATTTCTCCCAGCTTATCCAGTGTATTTTCTTTTTGCCGTCTTTAGCTCCCCACCAGAATCTTGCTATCATAGCTTCGATTTCTTTACAGCAACTTTCAGGGATTTTATAACAACTCATGACATAGCTTGGAATGGCCTGCGCAACCGCTTTAATGAGCACTTCTTTCCCTGATCTTGAAAGGAATTTCTCCTTCTAGCCCTTGATCTTCTTCCACACTCGTTCTTTCACCAAGGCAAACACTTCCTTCTTTGATCTACCAATAACCACCGGAAGTCCCAGATATTTAGCATGACCCGCCACTGTCCTCACCCCCGTCTCCCTCCTAATCACGTCCTTAACAGATTCGTCTATGTTGCAGCTGAAAGATGCTTCAGATTTTTCCCAATTAACAGTCTGCCCCGAAGCTGCCTGATACCTGTCTAAAATCGCGGTGAGATTCCTAGCTTCTGTTTCGTTTGCCTCGCAAAAAGAAGGCAGCCATCAGCGAAAAAGAGGTGGGTGATAACCGGAGCTTGTCTAGCCACTTGGACTCCATGAATCTTCCCATTGAGGGATTCCTTCTTGATTAAACCTGAAAAAACATCAGCACACAGTATGAACAGATAGGGTGAGAGAGGATCCCCTTGGCGGAGACCCCTCTCCGGCTTAAAACACGTAGTGGTCTGGCCATTAAGGAGAATCTGGTAGGAGACCGTTGAAATGCAACGTTAAATGAGGTCAACAAAGGGCTTCGGAAATCCCATGGAAGATAACGTAGCCACCACAAAATCCCACTCCAGTCGATCATACGCCTTTGACATATCCAACTTCAGCGCCATCATTCCTTTCTTCCCTTTCTTTTTCTTCTTTAGCCAGTGGAAACACTCTAAAGCTATAAGGGCATTATCAGTGATGAGCCTTCCGGTAACAAACGCACTCTGCTCCTCATCAATTACTTCGGGGAGAAAACGTTTTAGGCGGTTTGCAATAGTCTTTGTCACTGTTTTCATTATCACATTACAGAGGCTAATTGGCCTAAACTCCTTTGGGGAAGAGGGTTTTTTGCACTTGGGTGGGGATAAGAGCAATAAAAGTTGAGTTTAGGCTTCCAGGATCTTTTTTATTATTCAAGACATCCAGCACCATTCTTATAACATCAGAGCCCACCACATGCCAAAACTTCTGAAAGAACAATGCCGGTAGCCCATCCGGACCCAGAGCTTTAAGAGGGTGCATTTGGAAAAGTGCCTCTTTAACTTCTTCTGCTGTGAACCTTTCCTCACACAACATTATCAAATTTGGACTTAGTTTGTTTTTGACAACCTCAGAAGTTTCCGCAACAAACTAGGGGTGCGAAGTAGAGAAAACCTTCGAGAAATGATTAACCAGCAGTCTTGCGCATCTGTTGAAGCCTTTTCACCAGTTCCCTTGTTCATCCTTCAGCTTTTTAATGGCGTTTGTCCTTCTTCTTTGTTCAGCCTTGCCATGGAAAAATTTAGTGTTGCGGTCCTCGTGATTTAGCCAGACAGCCCGACTTTTTTGACGCCATATAATTTCCTCCATCATTAATAAGTTATTCTGTTGGGCCTCGATAGCTTTGTGAGCCTCAATTGCTTTGGAAATGCAGCCCCATCTATCTTCCTCTTTAAGCATCTCCTCAATTCTGTTTATCTCCTTCATAATTGTGCCCAACCTATACTTTTTGAAGTGTTCATCTAGCCCCTGCATAGCTTGAACTCTCTCAATACCCCGTGTACTCGCACCATTCCAGCATTGTTTAACCAATTCCTCACATCTTGTATCTTTAAGCCAGACTTCCTCGAACCTGAATATATGTTTCCTTTTCATGACAGGTTCCTCTATTTCTGCCTCTAGAGCAATACTAATAGCTGCATGATCAGAACCGTGACGATGAAGGTGTCTTACTTTGATTGGTTCAAATTTTTGTATGAAGTTTGTTGAAGCTACTGCACGATCCAGTCTACATTGTATGTTTTCATCCTCACATCTCCCGTTAGGCCATGTAAAGGGGTAGCCTTCAAAACCAAGGTCCAGTAAGCCACACATATCAAGCGTTTGTCGACCTCAAGAGAGTTGTGTATGCGTTCTACTAAGGCCTCCAATATTCTCATGGTCATAAATTATATCATTAAAATCACCGAAACAAATAACCTTTCACCTCCTTTGTTGACCTCCACTTCTAACAGTATCCATGTTTTCTTCTTATTGCTCTCTTCCGGGAAACCGTAGAGACCATTAAAAAACCATTATGTCCTCCCATTATCTTCAATGACCTTCCCACTAATATTGTTGGAGGAGAAAGAAAGAATCTCAATCGCCGTATTTGTATTCCAGAACAGAGCCAAACCACCAGCTCGTCTTCTTCCTTCTCCCTTGCAATTAACCACCTGACAGAATTCAAAGCTAGATTTCCTCATAACATTAGCAAATTCTTCCTCTTTTAGGTGAGTTTCCATTAGAAAAACCACATCCGGGTTCTCCAAACGAAGGAGCCTTAGCAAGGCTCGAACTGCATGGGGACTCCCTAACCCCCTGTAGTTCCAACTTAGGATTTTCATTGAGGTAGGCGGTGTTGGGTTTCCAACACCACCTCTGGTACAGGTTCTTGAATATCCTCTGTTGCAGCTTGGCCTTTCAATTTTTTCTCACCACTTCCACCCTTTTCTATGGTTCCATCAACAATCATGACATCAATTAAATTCCTCTTACCACACTCCATCTCCAGCTTTTTCTTTTGGCTTGTCACCTTCCTCGCAGCTGGCCTTCTAGTCAATTTTTTCTTTTTGGGATTTCCTTCCTTTGAAGGAGCACCTCCCCCTCTCCCCACATTTGTGATATCAACCGCCCCTAGGGATTCTGCCATAGCTTCAATCTCCGGACATCTCTTATATTCCAGAGCTGGATTTAGTAAGGTTAACTCTTTTGATTTGTCTGCCACTTCCTTCTCTTTGATTTGTTCGACCTCCTCCCCTTCTCCTTCCTTCTCTTTTCCTCCTGCCTCGCATCTACTTTGTCCTGAAGAAAGGTTAAACAAAATTTTGCTGCAGGAGCTGGAGTTTGAGTCCTTCTTCCTCGTTTCGTCATGAGTCTTTGGCAGTGGGGACGCTCTCGACCAGGCCTCAAAGGAAAGATCTTGCTCCTCTAAGTCTTCAAATCCTTTTTCGCTTAAATCGCCTACAGCCTCACAATTTTTGATTTGATGTCCTAATCTACCGCACACAAAGCAGAAGGTAGGCATCCGTTCGTATTTAAAATGGACTCTTAAGTTTTTCTCCTTGAAGCGAACCATTGTACCGCTCTTTAGGGGTTTCTTCAGATCAATCTTCACTTTTATGCGCAGAAACCTCCCATTCTTATGAGCCTCCTTTTGATCCAACTCTTCAAAAACACCTAGGATCCCACCTAATTTCTTAGCCATCGCCTCCGACCTGAGCATAAGTGGTAGTTCATACACTCTAACCCAGAAGGTTCCAAAATGCATATTCAAATCAGATGGTTGCTCCTCCCCTGAGACTCGATCCAGCACTAGAAGGTTCCTGTTGAAACTCCATGGGCCATTTCGGAGAACTCCTTCCAGATCTTGCTTAGTCGTAAATCGAAAAAGGAACAGGTTCTTACTAAGTTCTTGCACTTCCACGGGATTTTTGAGTTTCCACGCACTGAGCATCGTACTTGTGAAGGCGCGTGTGTTAAAACTGTTGTCCGTCCAGAGTCTCCCCGTAAGTGTGCGTTTGAACACTTCTTCTTCGCAGATCTCTTCAACATCTGCCGTAATCCCCTCTTCTTCTTCCTTTGACAGCTGAAATTTTTTCCAAGTTTCCATCCTAAGTTGGTTGAAGCTCACAACTACGACACCGGGACTATGAACAGGGAACCGAAACTCCTACACGAGGAGGGAGAGCCCAGAAGGGGGTGAGGAAACCAGTAGTAGCTGGTGATGAAGCCTTTGCAAACCCTAGAAATTGGGTCGGAAAGGAGAGGGATGCACGTTAAGTTTCTAGAGAGAGGGCAGACTTTCTCTCTCTAAAAACACGTGAGACCAATTTTATTTTAAAATCGCCACAATTTACAACGTTCTAAAACATTATTTTTAAATTTGAAATTTGAAAAATCCTGCGAACTTGTTAAGTCAAGTTCCCATTTTAACTGACTTAAGAAGTACTGTAAATAATTCAAAATTATGTTTTTTTTTCATGAACCATTGTTATTCTAAACTATTGCAAACCTTCATGAAAATGTCTCAAACTTTACCATGTTCCGTATAAATACATGAAATTTTAAATTAAAAATCTCCTCTTTCATTGCAATTCAACATCATATTTTTTTCACTCAAATTTTCTAACAAGTGTTTTTGTTCTTAATATTTCATAAATAATTTTCTGCATGTATGTTCATAACATTCCAGAAAATTCATATCATTCTCATAAACACTTGAGCACTATATTGTTATTATAAATTGCTTGTTTGGAAGAGAAGATCAATCCTATTGATTGATATATATTCATCAACTTTATTTACTCAAATAATTTTCAGATTTGGTTGTAATTCCTTGTTGTCCAGGATTGTTGAAAACAAGAGAGTAGAAAGGAAAGGATTGCTTTCTTGTTCTACCTGTTTGGTTTGTTCCTTGCGATTCAGGATTGTTGGAAGCAAGAGAGTTGAATTGGAGAGGATTGTTCTCATTTCAAATTGGTTGAATCACAAGAGGATTATTCTTGTTGATTGTGTTAGAGTCTTGTATAGAAAGACTCGGCGTGTCTTGTCTAAAGATCTAACAATAATAGAATCTCTTACATGTGGTAAGGGGACTAGAGTACTCTTGGATTGTGAGGAGAACCAGGATTTATCACCATGTTCTTTACTTTTTCGCATTTACCGCTTTCACAAATTATAACCATAAAAGAAAGTATCACATTTCAAAACTCTTCACCCAACCAAAAAAATAAGAACAATTTGTTTTTAAAAACAGATAAATTTTTAAAGTCCTAATTCACCCCCTCTTAGGCGCACTCTTGAACTTACAATCCATTTTCTCTATCTATAATCTAAAATTTGATTATCTTTGACTACCACTCTAACCACCACTTTAACAACCTAGGATCATCACTCTTTCCACTTTTGACCAACAATCTAAACACCACTAACCACGATTGATCAACATTATGACTAGGGTCTACCACCACTTCGACAATCCGCGATCACCGCCAATCTCGACACCATATCTCCACCACTCTACTATCGACTACCACTATATAAATTAATTTTAATTTTTAAAATATATAAAATTTAATATTAATTAATTTTATCTTTTAAAATTCTAAAATAAAAAATAAAATATGACACTGAACGTAACCTAAAATTTAAAATTAAAATTAGTCGTTATGTAATCAAGATATACATTTTTTTCAAATAAGAAGTTATGATGAATTTTCTACTAAAGAAGTGGAACATTATCGTTGTCCTTATTTATGTTTGATTCTCATAAATAAATCACAAGAACTTAAAAAAATTGAGTTAAGTTTTAAATTTACTAACAAATTCTATTTTTTTTTTTAAATTTATTCTTTAGAAAAGAGAATTGATTATTCTCTCCTTTTTAAAATGAGTGCCATTTAACAAATAAAACTTGTTTTAAAATGGATGTCATATATAGAAGTCATTGCTAGTTTTACAATTATCTCGTTTAATTATTATTGTATATACTACTGCCGACACAATTTTTAAATGACAAAATAATATATTAATAAAAACGTGAATAATGGAAAAGTACATGAAGGGTAGAAATTGATATCAGAGAGTGCTAAGCATACCACCTCAACAAAAGATACAACAAGCACAAAAGGCAAAATGAAAAACCAACAATAAAACTACATAACAACTAAAAACACTTAAGAAACACATAGATAAAACACATGAGCATCTAAAAACCTCACTCATAGGATTCATGTTAGATCTCAAACTACTAGGACCATCATCAACATATTACACTACAATTAAAGAGAACGAAAAAACCACAAACCACCATCAACCTCGAAATCAAGACAAACTCTCAACCCGCTATTGGTTTAGGTGAAGGATGGAGTTTTGAAGCAAATTAGAGAAAGTACATGAGTCCTCATATGCTCTACCTAAATATCATTTACAAGTCAAAAAGTACTCTTATCCTCATCTTCTTCAATAATTGTTTAGGCACTGTAATACGGTGAACTGACTTTTATAATTGAAATGTCGCGGTAAGCAAGAGTCGCCACCGACTTTTATTTTATCCAAATTAATCAGAAAGGCTAAAAGAACAGAAAAAAACCTTTTTAAAAGAAAACGGGTTCGGGGGTAATTTATGCAAAGGGAAGGTGTAAGGCACCCTTTGCATCCATGGTTATCCATGGGCTCTTAATTTCTTTGCTCTTTGTTTTCAGAAATGTAGAAGAAGAAGAAAAGTGGACTTTAGCTCGTAAATGAGCGTGGCCATTTTTGAAGAATTTTGAGAAAGAATATAGAAAAATTTTAGAGCAAGGCAAAGCAATTAAGAGCAATTACCTTATAGTTTTGAAAATGAGGTTCTTTTAGCCTTTCAGGGTGAAAGGGTCTATCCTTGCCATAAGAGGGCAGGAAGCCTTTCATTTGGAGATTGAAGGGTCGTCGAGTTATCGTTCGCCTTAAGACTGTCCCAGGTCATAGAGAGGCAGGTATTCTAAAGGGAAGGATCAGAATAGCCTTTCGTAGGCAGCCAGAGGATACCTCAGCCTTTTTTGTAGGCAACTTCTGAGGGTCGAGGTCATATTAGCGTATCGAAGGCAGCATCATTAGGGTCGTATGACCTTTGTATTTATCGAGGCAGCATGGCTGAGGTATCCTCGTATTCGAGGGACATGGCTATTCTGCAAAAAAACACAAGGCAACAAGGCAACAGGTAACAGGCAACAGGCAACAGAAAGGTTTACCCAAAAGTGTGCGTGTGTGCAACAATCACGTGGTTAACTTCGATGACATTTATTTTGTAAAATTAGTGATTCTAGATTCAATTCAAGGCTTGCACTCCCTAAGATTACTAACCACGCAGTAATATAAACAGTATAATTAAAGAAATATGGGGAAGGGAAATTGCAACCAGCGGAGGAGAGGGGAACTGAAACCAGCGGGATTTAATTAAAAATTAAAACAGAAAATATTATAGTTAGGGTTTAGGGTTACCAATATTCGAAGCTTTGGCAATTTGACAAACCCTGAAAAGGTAGGAAAACAAACAAAGGTAGGGTGAGTGCATTTATCGGTTCGGAGACAAACAAAGCTAACCCTAAAATGGAAAGATAGAGAAACTCAAAATAAATAAATAAACAGGCACTTAGCTTTGAATTTGAAGGCTGATGGTCGAGGGTTACCTGAAGCATTGACTCTGACCATCTGAGAATTGACAAAAAAAATAAGAAGTGAGTGTATGGGCAGTTCATTGGCATTTAAGAATAAACCCTAATTTAAAAGGGCAAAATAAATATTTAAATAAATATAGAGATCAGGACTTAGCTTTTGATTGGCGTGGCGCGTAGTCGGAATATATTTGAAAGGCAACCCTGAAAAGGCATAGAGAAATATTTTCAGTGTAGGGTTAGTTCTGGTAAACCCTAATTCAGGCATAAAATAAACTAAATAACAATGATCGATTTAATTAATTATTGGTTTCGCAACCTAATTAATTAAACCGAAGAACAGAAAATGATTTAATCAGACAAAAACATTATCATAATTTTTGTGAATTAAAATAAACTAATTATGATTTTGTAAAGAATTTAAATAAACTAAAACTGATTTAAATAATTAAAATAAATCAAATAAAACAAATATAATTAATATAATAAATAAAATAAAGTTAATAAGTATTATAAAATATTATTATAAAATGAGTAAAATAAAATTATTGATTTAAAAGAGAAAGATGGAGAAAAATGTTTTGTGATTGAAAAAGAAATAAAAAACAATTAGAATAATAGAAAGAAACTAGAATAATAAATAAAAAAAATAAAAAGAATTGAGAAAAGGAGACTTAGCGTGTTTGTATATGATGAGTCTGGGAAGGACCATGGTATGTCTCCAAGTTTGTGGACATTGGATCAATCCGGATGGTGATCTGATGGTTGTGATGAAGGACCTCATGATGCATGCGTATGATGCCTCCATACTGATCATCATGTGAGTGCTAACAGATAATTTTAACAAAATATATGACCCCAGTGAGGATAGAACAGGCGCTCCATACCTCCAAAGCCTTGGGACGCATCCTTTTACCACTGGGCCATTGTCAACATGTTGTTATTGCTATGAATCTAGACCATAATATAGGAAAACAAAACGATTAATCAAATTTAAAAAAATTGGATTCGCGCTGTCATACCCCAAATTTGTCCTACCCTTTAACTTCTAACTGGCTTAGGTTTTGCATTCATGTACATACATCACTTAGGTCATAACTCACACTCGTGCATTCATATCATTGGTGCTATTCAAAGGCTAGCAAGAAAAGCTCTATTGCAAAGAATTTTGATCAGAGAATAAGGAGACTGAGGTATAATCATGTGGTTCTATGTTCAAGGAAGCCCTCCTGGATTAGGGTTTTCTCAATCTCAATTCGAGGCATTGGTTGAAGGATACTGGCTTGCAAATCATCTGGCCTCCCAAATCAGGGTTTCTTTGACCAAAGTCAACCAGTTGACTTTCTGGTCAACATTTGATCGGGAGTGGTTTCTATGTGTGAAAAGCTTCTCATACTGACTACGTGGATGTGTTTGTTTGACTGGATTTGACTGGAAGAGGTTTAATCGGGAATTTCATCAATAGTCAGAAAAATCAGAACAGTTGACTTTTGGGTCAAAATCAGAAGAATTATTCAAATATTGACTTTTGGTGGAAAATTAATCAAGAAAAGTCAAAGAATGGATAAAATCGGGAGTTCGACAAAAAGTTGCCAAAATAGCAAAAAGACAAGTTTCCAACACTTAGAAATTTTTTTGATGCTTTAAACCTTGTTGAGCAGTCCACTTCAGCACTAGATTACACGTGGCAAATGGCATTTTTTGAAGAAAATTCCAACATCAAAGTTGTTCCTCTCATGGAGGAGAACAACTTTGTAGTTGGACACTTTTTCATTTGAAGCTTGTATGAAGAGTTAAAGTGGTGTGAAGTTTCTGAACATTCATTTAAGCCAAGTCATAATCCAAGTCACAAGTCAGGTCATGACCTGGCATTTTAACAAACACATGGCATGCCAAATCTCCAGCCATTTTTAGAGCTCTACAGAAGTGCCATGAATGCAAACTTGGTATCACTCTCTTCCTTGCCATCTCCTCTATACATTGAAACAAGAATTGGAATAATTGAACAAATATTGAGTGAGATACAAGCTTTCAAATTGGTGCCCCAACCCTGACTGAACTCTGCAGGCAGCCAAGGCACAAAATTCTGGGCACGCAATGCATTTCAGCAAACACATGGCGGGCCAAATGTCAATGCCTCTTTCTTCCTCCACAAGTCACTATCTTGAACAAGTTTGATTCTAAGTCACTCTTTGCCATGTCCTCTATCTATTGAGCCCAGTATCACCAATTTTGGACATGCGTGGGGCAAGTTGCAAGGCTACAAAGTCACTCCTCTACCTAACTGCATTTCTGCCAAGGCCAGTGCACAAGTTCAAGCCGCACGCCCAGGCACTCAAGTGTTTTGAACCAGCATGTTTGCAAGCCCCTCACTCCATGTACAAACCTCATCTCAAGAAGCCTCTAACACCAACATTGTTCCATTACATGCCCTCTTTACAGTGAACCCAAAAATGAATCAAATAGTGAACTATAGCTTGAGATATAGATGAGCAAAGTAAGGGACATGGACATGCATGGGACAAAGCTTTGGTTTGAATCTCTGGTGCAAGGATAAGGCTGCAACATGCATTAAAGTGTATTGCCACCACCTCTTGCCATTAATGCCCGTGCATTCACTGATTCCATAAAGATGATACAAAGCTTACCACACTTATACAATGCTTGCTCATTAAGCTTTGCACTCCAAAGTCCCATACCCGAGAAAAACAAAACTGTTGCAAGGGCACCAACTTGCACATTAAATGTAACAAAGTCCCACACTCAAAGAAGCTTTCTCACTCCCTTCACCCTCACCCTATAAAAACAATCATCACCTTCACTCCCCACACATTCACGATCCACAAAAACTCACACACTCTCCTGTCTCTCACTCTCACTTCCATTCATTTTTTAATCTCTTCCCTCATTTTCCCTCGTGCTCTCTTCAATCTCTTCTCCTCTCATCATTCCTCCACTCTCATCTCCACTCCCTCCGCCTCTCACCACCCTAACCACCTCCATAACAAACTTCTCCGACCACCATAACCCTCCCTTCTAACCAACTCCGGCCACCGTAACTACCTCTCACTACTGTTTCTCCAATCACCACCCTCACCAAACGCCTCTGTTAACCTTCTCCGATCATCATTATCACGGCGCTGCACTAGATCGAGTCATCATCACCATCTTTGCAAAGCTAAGTCTCAAGAACAACAACTCTATCTCTCATCCGGAGTAAGGACTCTTCGTGGAGCTAAGTTCGTCTCATCCACGGCTTGAAAGAGACTAGTAGATTCTTCAGATCCAATACTCGCTTCAAGTAAGTTTCTAAGTCCTTCTTAGCATGGAAACAATCTGTATCAGGAGCATGTGCATATAGTGAACTCATAAGATGATGCTCTGCTATTTTCTTGAGAATTGTTTCCGTTTGTGTGAATATTGTTTGTTTTGAGCTATCTTGATTACTGTTTCCCGATTTGCCTAGATCCGTTGGTATGCTTGATGTTCGATGCGAATGTTAGCTTGTTTAGTGTTAATTTCGTTGAAGTTTGTGAGATAGAGTTCGTGAGATGTAGCTTGATTTACGTGATAGAGTTAGAATCAGAAAGAACTAGTATCAGATCTGGATTCGGCACGGAAAAACGAGTTGAACGATGTTAGTCTTGTAAAATTCTGGAAGACTTGTGCGCCGCTTCGCCGTGAGGTCATCGGAGAAGGTCATCGGAAGTTTTCCGGCGCCGGCGTTTTGTTTTTAGGGATTATGCTTCTAATGCTGACATGGCTCACATGTACTGGCTGATTTTTTCTTTAGGATAGAGCTTTGTCTTATTCAAATGATTGTAAGCTGGATGTGTTAATACGTGATTGGTCTTCAAATGCTTTTGGCTTTTATGACTTAGAAAATAACTTGACTGGTTGATACCATGTTATTAATTTTTGAGTCACGTTTTCTCTAAACCACATGCATATATATAAATAAAAGTAATAAGTGAAATAAAGTACAATAAAAATAGGATGGTGCAAGGCTGGGCCATGCGCCTTTGGGCCTGGAATTTTTCTGAACCACACCACTTAACTGCTAATACACCACCCTGCTCTGGACTGGGCCCTTGTGCGCCCATACTATCTTCACCCCCTTGTTTTGAGCCTTTTTTGCTATAACTGTTTTAGTTCATAATACTAATTACTGATACACCCCCTTTGCTGTTAGTAGAAAACAAGTAATAAAGTTGTTTTTTCTTTTAATTCTTTTTGCATATTAATTGAGTTTTACTTAAATAAAAAATAACCAATACATTTTTCATCCAATTAGATTTTAGAATAATATTTTCTTTTAATTGATTTTTAATTGTTGCTTTCTTTGAGTGCTAATTGGCTAATAAACCATAAATAAATAATTGTTTCATTTGTTCCCCTTCAAAAATTAGTCTTCTCACATAAATAAAAATGAAGTTGCTTGTAAATAATTCTCTTGAATAGTTTAGATTTTAATTCTTTTCTCTTTGTGAATATTTTCAACATATTGTGAAATACCAAAAATATCTTCTTCCTCATTAGAATTAGAATAACATAGATTTAGAAATTAGGAATAGTTCCCTCTTTTCATTCTTTTTCTTTTACAACCATAAAACATCTAATAGATACTTGACTAAAATCCCCTTTAAAAAAATACAAAGAAAACACTTAAAACACTAATAATCAAAGTGAAAATTCTTAAAAAGGGAATGGAAGCTTGAACGTCCCTTGCTTAAGGGAATGTTCGAGTGCTTGGATCTCCCTTGCTTAAGGATCCCATTCAGGCGTAAGTTCCCAACTTCTAAAAGACACAAACCAAAGAGTAACTCGAGTTTCCCTTGGTTAAGGGATTTCCTCGAAACACTCAAACTCTCTATCTCCTCTCCTCTCCTTTCTTAAGGGCATCGTTATCTCCGCTCCATTGTATCCTAGGCTGTCCCCTTGTGCAAGAGCGCGAGCGTTAACTCCGCCCAACTAAAAAACACAAAAACAAACAGAAAATATTGAGCCGAACTACGGCGCTCTGATTCCTGAAAAGGATACGTAGGCATCAAGTCGCGGGGCTTGAACGAGCACATTTGTAAATAATTCCTTCTTTTCCCCGTATTTCTTTTGCATTCATTCGCATGTAGACATAGACATAGTACACACCCTTTAGATAGAAACAAACATAGGTGGATACCATCGAGTACGATGGGCGTGAGGGGTGCTAGTACCTTCCCCTTGCGTAACCGACTCCCGTACCTAGATTCTCTGGTCGCAAGACCTTGTTCCTTCCTTTGTTAGGTTTTCTGATATTCCTTTCCCTTATGGGATAAATATATTGGTGGCGACTCTGTTCATTTTTCGCGAGCGTGCGACACGCGCCCAGCAAGTTTTCGTCTTCCTTGGGTCTTCTACACAAAGAGAACACTTTTCTTTGGCCACGGTTTTGTGGCGTGGCCGTAGACCTTTGTTCCCATAACCTGCAAATCATCAACAAAAACAACAAGGAAACAACCCAGATCGACCCAGATCGAGTATATGCTCTCTCCCGAATTCAATGCAACCTTTAATTTGGTCCAATTCGGGTTATATCTAAGAACCCTAATTAAGAACTTCGAAAACCCTAAAATGGTGAAAGGTTCTAATCGCGATGAAAATCAAATTGAACACACAGAGACGGTCTAAACATCAATCTAAAAACGAATACACAACCAAAATTCATTTATGATGCATGATGAGTCGTAATCGAAAATTAAAAAAAACATGTCTAAACCGTGAGTTATAGGGTCCCGTTCTCGACTTGTTGCTCGAGTATGATGATTGGTACAGCACCAGGATCGTCCCAGGAACACGTTTGAGGCCTCGGAATGCTTTGAATCTCCCCTAATCTCTCCAACCGAATTCAAGATTTTGTTGAACTTCTTTGAGTTTTTTAATCAGTCTCCTAGTCTGCAATCCTTGTTTTTTCGTCCCCTCTGCATCTGAATCGTTTCAGTACTTATAGTAGGAGCATTAGGGTAACAGAATTTTGAACAAATCTTTGTGAATCTTTGATTTGCAAATTATGAAAAATTGATTGAAATATGCCTCCAATCTTTCTAATTTTTGTCCAATTTCAATATTCTCTTCCCAATATTTTTAATCACAAAATCTGATTTAATTATCTTGATATTCTCATCACATAATAGACCTAAAAATCAAATCTTTGATTTTCCATTATTTATTTCAATTAAATTGAATTTTAAAATGAATTAAAAATCAAGATAAATAAAATAAATAATAAAATGGCATGGGGTTGGGCCATGAGTCTTCTAATAAGATTAGAATCATGTTTGGATCAAAGAAGTATGGGCCCATTTGGAGATATTTGGAATTTTGGCCTCTTTCTCTTCATGCATACTCTTGAAAATAGGCGAACTTGTGCACCTTACCATTTCCTCATATCTCATTATTTTTTCAAGTTCTTGGACTTTTTAGAAACCTTGAAGAGTCCTCTAACCAGTGTTTTTGGTCTCGTATCAAAATGATTTTCCATGCTCCTTGTATGTTCTTTTGAAAAAAATGACTTTCGGTTGACTTTTGAAAAGGACCTATAATGTTTTGGTCCATATCTCTCAAATGAAGCATTTTTAGACTTGGCATGTGAGAGATAAAGTTGTAGCGAATTCAATTTCCTTATAATTGAGCTTTGGATGGAAAATTTCTGATGTTCCATGTAGGAGTTATGGCTGATCGAAGTTCAATTGACTTTCTCCTATGAAAAACCCTAATTTAGAAACTTTTGGAATTGTTGATTTCTGATCTTTCCTTGATGAACCATGATCAATTATTGATCAAATGGTTAATGATACTTCAATATGAGTATTTTGACCAAAAATCAGGAATTTTGACTGTACTTTGACCACAGTTGACTTTTAGGTCAAATCAGTCGACTGTTGACTTTCTGAGCAACTGAGGGATCAACTCTTTGAATTGAGCCCTGAATTATGTCATGGAGATAGTGTGGAGTGTCATAGGCCATATGGGATGTCTTAGAGCCATTGATTCATTGATTTTCCTTCAGAACAATAAAACCCTAGTTCTCTGAGCCTCGTTTAGGAGAGAGTGTCTTTGAGCTTTATGCTTTGATTTGAATTTGAATAGGAGAAATAGTATGGGCAAATTTTGGGGTATGACAGCTGCCCCTGTTCAATCTTCTTATACCTGAGGATGTAGATTGGCTTGTATGCTAGTCGGTATCTGAAGGTAGAAGAGGATTGAACACTAGAATACCCAGGAATTTGCCCTTAGCTGAAGTAGGGACTTTTTGTAGGAGATGGGCTTAAAGATGCCATCTGATCTTTGGAAGAGTATAAAGCAGATGCTTTTCAGACTGGATCATATTCATTGATCGTATCTGAAGTAGGGATGAAGTAATGTCTTACAGAATACTAACTGGAGAGGTTTTTGAATAGATAGATCATTGACTGATGTAAAAGAGATTAGGCTTTAAACAAAGCTCGGGAGGAAATGTCTTAGAGAGGACTAACTAAAAAGCTCCCTAAAAGGGCAAGAGATGTCTTAGAACGGATTGGATAAATGTGTTGAAGAATATTACCTAGAAAGGCTGAGATATGTTTTAAATAAGATTAACCTAGAAAGGTATGATACGTCCTAGAAAGGTATGATATGTCTTAAACAAGACTGACCTAGAAAGGCTCCTAGAAAGGATATGATACGTCTTTAACAAGACCACCTAGAAAGGCTCCTAGAAAGGATGAAACATCTTAGAAAAGATTACCTAGACAGGTTCCTAGAGAGGATATGAATCATCTTAGAAAAGATTACCTAGAAAGGTTCCTAGAGAGGATATGAGTCATCTTAGAGAAGATTACCTAGAAAGGTTGTGATATGCCTTAAACAAGACCGGCCTAGAAAGGCTCCTAGAAAGGATATGAAGTTCTTTGATTGTTTGTGAATTATCTTTGAAGAAAGACCCGGAATGAAGTGTCAGAATTGTATTTGTCTTGAATGAGTGTGAATCATTGATACGACTGTATTTGCACCGCACTTGGATGATAATATTTTTGATTATGAGATGACCTGAAAAGGAAAGATTAGTTTTATGCAATATCATGATGCATGTATTGAGATTCTCGAAATAAACGAGATTATTATATGTTGTGCATGTATTTATGAATGATGCAGAGATGGATTATATAGTCGAAGCATATTGGTAATTTTTGTATAGCAACTGCTGGTTGAGAAACTAAATCTCTGTGTGCTGTTGGAGATAATGACAAGAGAATTCCTGTCTTTCGTTCAATGATATCCAGCTGGGGATTTTTGTTCTTCGCTTGGGGATGAGATTGACTTGAGTGATCTGATCATGATGTATCCGGGGACAAGAGAGAAGAATAGTATTCTGATATACCATCTAACCAGATTTCCGAGCGTCCGTTTTAATGGAAATAGCGAGTTTGAATAAACCATGCTAGAGAAGAAGATTGTGTCGGAAAACCGGCAATGTCGGAGGTATGAAATCCGTTGGGGAACCAAGTTTCTGTTGGGAATAGATTGCTTGAAGATAACTTCTTAAAGTGCTATGTGGGGATATACTATGAAAACTAACTCTGTGGGGAAGGTTCCCAGAGATTTTCAATTTTTCATTGCCCCTTGTCTTTGAATACTTACTGTTGAAAAACACTTGCGAGAGTATACATGCCCATGGAATAAATAACTTGGTATGCTTGATACTTGAATTTGGAATTATAACTTCAAAGAAGAGATGGATACTGAGCTAAATGGTATTTGTTGAGATTTGTGACTGATGTGGCATGCCCCCAGTGATGGACTAACTTCTCTGGTTTTTTTAGTGCCTCTGAGAGACTCTATGAATTGTTATGCCCCTTGTATAAACAAGTTTTTAGCTGATCGAGTCATGCATGCGAGACGTCTCCGCAAATTTATTTGTCGGGAGGATTTTTAGTCATTAATTATGCCCCTTGCAAATTCTTCCTGATGCCAAACATTTGAAATTACGTAGACAAAATTGTTTTATAATGACACTCATTAAAATGCAATGCATATGTCTGTCTTGGAGTTTAAAAACAATTTTAGTAAAACAAAATATGTGAGAAAGTGATATTTGTAAAAACATGATATCAACTCAGGATTTTTGGTAAACTTTAAGGCATCAGGATACCCTTTTTGTGACAGTACGCTTTCGAACTAACCATGCCTCAGTTAGGACTTTCAAGGGTTGTAACGTGGCTTGGTTCACGGTTTAAGAAACAAGGGATAAAGGCTCAAAATTTAATTTATACCCATCCCAATCTTCGTGATGTTCTTCGATCCTATGCTCAGTTAACTCTGCATTTAAGTTCTAGCAGAGTTTTGAAGTCGTAATATTGAAATTTGATGATGGTTAGAGCACCGGAACTTTTATTTGGACAGACAGTCATCCTTTCTGGTAATACTTTCTTTCTGTCGAGGATTTGTAGTGACCTCCTTTTTGACTTCGTTATCCCTAACTTTTGCCTGAACTGTTTATTTTGAGATTACAGTCAGCGGGATGTTTTTGATTTTTGATAAGTCTCCTTCGTAGGTTTTGACTTAACATCTTTTTTTTTTGGTGGACATTGACTGTCTGACTTAATGGTTGCGGGGAACCCATCATTATTTGTGTAAACAACAGCTAGTACAATCAAGTTAACTGAGTAACTACCCTGCCCCAGGTTATGATTAAGGGTTTAATTTGTGTGAGAAAGAAACTTCTACTTCTTCGGCTCAAACGGGGTTGACGAGGGATTAACATCCTTATATCTCCACTATTTATGGATTGAAACAATGCATGTACATCATCAACATAGTCCGTTCAAAAGCATACTGTATGAGGTTGCGGTATCATTTTCGTCATCCTCCCTCAAAAGGCTTACAGCTTTAGCGAGAATTAAATATCATAAAGAAAACCAAGTAAAAACAAAGTTTAATATAGCAATAGGAAGAGAAATAAATCAAGACAAACGTATGCAATGCATTAATGATTATGATAAAATAAATAGAGTCTGACATAAGACAAATGTTTAAACAAACAGGAAAGAGATTGCAAATGCGAGTAAATTAATGATCTAAATAGCCATCCTTTAGACTTTGTGTGGCTCCTCTGGTTGGCCAAATTCGACGACCCCTTCTTCAATCAAGTCTTGAATTTTATGTTTCAATGGCCCACAATCTTCTGTATCGTGACCAGGACTATTTGAATGGTAAGCACATCTTGCATGATGCTTGTACCCAGGGACGGGATTAGCATGAGTTGAGTATGGAGGCAGTAGAGTTATCAGACTCCGATCGAGTAAGTGTTGCAAAGCTTGAGCCAATGGCATGTGTAGTGGGGTAAATGACCTATTGGGTTTGGATTTCCAAGTACGTTGGCCACCTTGTTGCATACGTCGATCTGTCTTTTGTTGTTGTTGTGTTGGAGCCTGACTAGGGACCAAGACTGTCCCAACAGTGTTGGAGTCATTCCTCCCATTGTATGGCTTTTTAATAGTACCAGAAGAAGTAGCCACCTGAATTTTTCCGCTTCGGATACCACTTTCAACACGTTCTCCAGTCAGTATGAGGTTGGTGAAACCAGACGAGGAGCTTCCAAGTAAATGGCTGTAGAAAGGACCAGTCAGTGTATTCATGAACATATCGACCAATTCTCTGTCAGTCAAGGAGGGTTTGACTCTTCCAGCTAGATCTCTCCATTTTTGAGCATACTCCTTGAAACTTTCCTCAGGTCCCATAGACATGCTTTGTAGTTGCATGCGAGTTGGTGTGAGGTCAGCATTGTATTGGTATTGCTGGTAGAAAGCAACAACCAAATCTTCCCAGGTACGGATGTTGGTACTTTCCAGTTGATAGTACCATTCGAGTTGAGTTCCAGATAAACTCTCTTGGAAAAAGTGGATCCATAGCTTCTTATCAGCAGTATGAGGTTGAATCTTTCTCACATAGGATTTCAGGTGCAGTTTAGGACAAGAGACTCCATCACATTTTGCAAAAGGTAGAATCTTGAATTTCGGAGGGATAACGACTCCAGAGATGAGTCCAAGATCTTCAAAATCCAGTCCAGGTACTTTCTGAATTTCCATGGCTTTCATACGTTCCTCCAACAACTTGTATTTGTCATCAGGATGTTCATTCTCATGGTAATAATCTTCTTCTTCCTCAGAAGGCTTGGCAGCATCATGGTTACTTTTTGCCTCAGTCTTGATACTAGTGTTAGAACAAGATTTGTTCTGATCAATATTCTTAGTTTTGATGATAACAAGGATATGAATTTTGCTCAAGATAATGTGGTACTCTAATCCTATGCAATTTCCTTTTCAAGAAATATATAAAGAGTATGCACAAACCAGCGCTCAGAAGCTTTGTCTCAGAAGGTTCAGCATGCAACATCAGAACATGGTCTGGCAAGACATCAGAAGATGGTCAAGGCAGAATCAGAACATGGGTCTATGGAAGCATCAGAAGAACTTGAGATCAGAAGCAGAAGCACTTAAGTTCTCATGGTATCACGCTCAGAAGCACTTCAAGGTCAGAAGACAAGAAGATGCTTTGCACCAAGCTGTTTGACTCTGATGATATTCAAACGTTGTATACACAAACATCAGATCAGAAGAAAGTACAGGTGGCAGGCTACGCTGACTGACAAAAGGAACGTTGGAAGCTATTAAAGGCAACGTCAGTAGACACAGCGTGAACAAGGCTCGAGGTAGTTGACAAAAGCGTGAAACATTAAATGCAATGCTGTACGGAATACGCAAAGCATTAAATGCTCCCAACGGTCATCTTCTCAAGTGCCTATAAATATGAAGTTCTGATGAGAAGCAAAGTTACCGAATATTCTGATAATTAACTTGCTGAAACACTGTTCAAATCAAAACTCAGAAACTTCATCTTCATCAAAGCTCACTACATTGTTGTTGTAATATATTAGTGAGATTAAGCTTAAACGTTAAGAGAAATATCACTGTTGTGATTATAGCTTTTCAGAAGCATTTGTAATACTCTTAGAATTGATTACATTAATTTGTAAGTAACTAGAGTGATCAAGTGTTGATCAAGAAACTCTAGGAAGTCTTAGTTTGTGTCTAAGCAGTTGTAATTAGAGTGATCACGTGGTGGTCAGGATACTCTAAGAAAGTCTTAGCTTGTGTCTAAGCATTTGTTCCTAGAGTGATCAGGTTGTGATCAGGATACTCTAGAAGACTTAGTCGTGGACTAAGTGGAAAACCATTGTAATCTGTTGCGATTAGTGGATTAAATCCTCAGGTGAGGTAAATCACTCCGTGGGGGTGGACTGGAGTAGTTTAGTTAACAACGAACCAGGATAAAAATAACTGTGCAATTTGTTTTTTATCGTTCAAGTTTTTAAGACTACACTTATTCAACCCCCCCCCCCCCTTTCTAAGTGTTTTTCTATCCTTCAATTGGAATCAGAGCGCCGGTTCTAAGGTGCAAGCACTTAACCGTGTTTAGAAAAGATTCAGGAAGAGAAAAACGCTTCAGTAAAAGATGGCTGGTGAAATTCCAACAGATCCACCTGCATCTACAACGGGCTCTGCTGAGCAATACAATGGTAACAATGGTTATACTAGACCACCAGTATTTGATGGTGAAAACTTTGAATACTGGAAAGATAAACTGGAAAGTTACTTTCTTGGTCTAGATGCTGATCTATGGAATCTTCTGTTGGATGGTTACAAACATCCTGTTAAAACTACTGGTGTAAGGCTCACGAGAAGCGAAATGACTGATGATCAAAAGAAAGATTTCAAAAATCATCACAAATGCAGGACTGTTTTGCTGAATGCTATCTCTCATGCTGAGTATGAGAAGATATCTAACAGGGAAACGGCCCATGATATATATGAGTCATTGAAAATAACCCATGAGGGAAATGCTCAAGTCAAAGAGACTAAAGCCCTTGCTCTAATCCAGAGATATGAAGCCTTCAAGATGGAGGATGATGAAAACATTGAGAAGATGTTCTCAAGATTTCAAACGCTAACTGCTGGATTAAGAGTTCTGGATAAAGGCTACACCAAGGCTGATCATGTAAAGAAGATTATCAGAAGCTTACCCAGAAGATGGGGTCCAATGGTGACTGCATTCAAGATTGCCAAGAATCTGAATGAAGTTTCGCTGGAAGAGCTTATCAGTGCCTTGAGAAGCCATGAAATAGAGCTGGATGCAAACGAGCCTCAGAAGAAAGGTAAGTCTATTGCATTAAAATCTAATGTTAAAAAATGCACTAACACTTTTCAGGCTAGAGAAGAAGATCCTGAAGAATCAGAATCTGAAGAAGAAGATGAACTGTCCATGATCTCCAGAAGGGTAAACCAACTCTGGAAGAGCAAGCAAAGGAAGTTCAGAAGCTTCAGAAGTTCAAAGAGATTTGAACATGGAGAATCTTCTGGTGACAGAAGATCTGACAAGAAGAAGGTTGTCTGCTATGAGTGCAATGAGCCTGGACATTACAAGAACGAGTGTCCAAAACTTCAGAAGGAGAATCCCAAGAAGAAGTTTCATAAAAAGAAAGGTCTTATGGCAACATGGGATGATTCTGAATCAGAATCAAAATCAGACTCTGAAGGAGAGTAGGCCAACTTTGCGCTGATGGCTACAGAAGATGATGGATCAGAATCTACATCAGAATCAGATTCTGAAGAGGTATTTTCTGAACTATCTAGAGAAGAGTTAGTTTCCAGTTTAACAGAACTTCTGGAACTCAAGGCTCATCTTAGTATCAAATACAAAAAGCTGAAGAAGCAGTTTGAATTTGAAACTAAGAAGCTGGAAGTGGAAAATTCTGAACTGAAGGAAAAAGTTTTAAATCTATCCAAAGATAGTGGATCTCCTTCTGAAACAGAAAAATCCATTCCTAGCATGAATCATATTCTGAAAGAATATGACTCGAGCTTCAGAAAGTTCTTATCTAGAAGTATTGGCAGAAGTCATCTTGCTTCTATGATATATGGTGTTTCTGGAAACAGAAGGTTTGGTTTTGGCTATGAGGGTGATACCTCACATAAATTTGAACCTATTGATGATCTGAAGATCACATACAGGCCATTGTATGATCAGTTCAAATATGGCCATGCACATGATATTAGGCTCACTTCACATGCACAGAAATTTAACACTGTTCACACCAAGAAGCATGTGACACATCCTAAGAAATATCATGCTGACAAACCTAAAGAATATCATGTTGTTCCTCCTGTTAAATATTTTGCTAAACCCAAGTTCAATCAGAACTTGAGGAGAACTAACAAGAAAGAACCCAAGAAATTGTGGGTACCTAAGGAGAAGATAATTTCTGTTGCAGATATCCTTGGCGGCAAAGAGGACAAAAAGCAAAATGTCATGGTACCTGGACTCTGGGTGCTCGCGACACATGACGGGAAGAAGGTCTACATTCCAAGACCTGGTGCTTAAACCAGGTGGAGAAGTCAAGTTTGGAGGAGATCAGAAGGGCAAAATCATTGGCTCTGGAACCATAAGTCTTGGTAACTCTCCTTCCATAACTAATGTACTTCTTGTAGAAGGATTAACGCATAACTTATTGTCCATAAGTCAATTAAGTGACAATGGTTATGATATAATCTTCAATCAAAAGTCTTGCAAGGTTGTAAGTCAGAAGGATGGCTCAATCCTATTTACAGGCAAGAGAAAGAACAACATCTATAAGATTGATCTTTCTGATCTTGAGAAGCAGAAGGTGACTTGTCTTATGTCTGTTTCTGAGGAGCAATGGGTCTGGCACAGAAGATTAGGACATGCTAGTTTGAGAAAGATTTCTCAGATTAACAAACTAAATCTGGTCAGAGGACTCCCAAATCTGAAATACAAATCAGATGCTCTTTGTGAAGCATGTCAGAAGGGCAAGTTCTCCAGACCTGCATTCAAGTCTAAGAATGTTGTCTCTTCCTCAAGGCCGTTAGAACTTTTGCATATTGATCTGTTTGGCCCAGTCAAAACAGCATCTGTCAAAGGGAAGAAATATGGATTAGTCATCGTTGATGATTATAGCCGCTGGACATGGGTAAAGTTCTTAAAACACAAGGATGAGTCTCATTCAGTGTTCTTTGAATTCTGCACTCAGATCCAATCTGAGAAAGAGTGCAAAATCATAAAGGTCAGAAGTGATCATGGTGGCGAATTTGAGAACAGATTCTTTGAGGAGTTCTTCAAAGAAAATGGTATTGCCCATGATTTCTCTTGTCCTAGAACTCCACAGCAAAATGGAGTTGTAGAGCGAAAGAATAGGACTCTACAAGAAATGGCCAGAACCATGATCAATGAAACCAATATGGCTAAGCATTTATGGGCAGAAGCAATAAACACTGTGTGTTATATTCAGAATAGAATCTCTATTAGACCTATTCTAAATAAGACTCCTTATGAATTATGGAAGAATAGAAAGCCCAACATTTCATATTTCCATCCTTTTGGATGTGTATGTTTTATTCTGAACACTAAAGATCATCTTGGTAAGTTTGATTCTAAGGCACAAAAGTGTTTCCTTCTTGGATATTCTGAACGCTCTAAAGGCTACAGAGTATACAATACTGAAACATTGATTGTAGAAGAATCAATCAATATCAGGTTTGATGATAAGCTTGGTCTTGAAAAACCAAAGCAGTTTGAGAATTTTGCAGATTTTGATATTGATATATCAGAAGCAGTAGAACCAAGAAGCAAAGCTGCAGAAGCTGGCAGTCTCAGAAGCAATGGATCAGAAGAACAAGTTGCTGCATCTTTAGAGAATCTCAGGATTTCTGAAGAACCAACAGTCAGAAGATCACCTAGACTTGCCTCAGCTCATTCAGAAGATGTGATCCTTGGAAAGAAAGATGATCCTATCAGAACCAGATCATTTCTTAAGAATGACAATCAGAAGCAGTGATCAGAATCAGAAGGAGTAAAGTCTATTGAAAAAATTTTACAGCTGTCATCTATTATCTGATGGTGAACACGTGTATGTACGGTTAGTACAAAGCGTGCAGTTGAAAAGACGCCGACCTAGGTAACTGTGTTAAATCATTTCATTTACCGTGTTCTCTCTCCTAATGTCATTTCTCATTAAATGCATAATGATTTCTTTATTTTAAAATCTTTTAAATAACCCGCTTCACCTTCATTCCTTCTTTTTCTCTCTCTCTCTCTTTTGTGCATCCCTTTCGTTGCATCTGCTTTTCAAACCCTAGTTTTTAATTTGATCTCAAAGCATAATCATCATGAACTCATCTTCATGTTCATCAAATCCAAAGGAAAGACTCACTTCTACACAGATCCTTCTACGCAAATATGAGTATGCTCCATTGAAAACATGCTTAATTCCCACGGAAGAACTGGAAGTTCTATGTGAATCTGCTATGGACATCAACAACCTAAAAGCAAATGGCTTTAAGTGTGATGCAAGAATCTTTGAGCAAGGATGGTCTAAATATCTTGATAGATTGGTTGGTCCAATTTATCCTGAACTTGTGAAGGATTTCTGGGTACATGCAACGGTTACTCCAACTGCCATCATTTCATTCGTGCTAGGGCATGAAGTGGTTATCACTGAAAAGCTCATCAGGAAGCTGTACAATCTGAATGATGAAGAAGGTTGGTCTGGTCTTCAACATGCAACAGTTGACTGGTCTAAAGTTGAAAAACAAATCTCTCTGGTTTTTGGAATTGATTCTCATAACACGGGCACCTTAAGGCCATTTTATAAAGCATGGGCTGAGATTATTCTGGGTTCCCTTCACCATAGAAAGAGGATGCTCTCCTCCTCCTACATCAGTCCGGATCACAAGTATACTCTTTTCTGCATTGGCAAAAAGACTGAGATCAACATCTCTCATATTCTGTTTGAGAATCTGAAGACTTCTATCTTTGAGTCAAGAGAAGATGAAAGGGCGAAGTACCCTCATATTCCAAGAACGACTATTCCGTTCGGAAGAATGATTTCAGACATTCTGATTGAAAGCAAAGTGCTGGACTCCATCAGAAAACTCAATGCGTCCCATTTTTTTGGAGTAGTTCAAGGTCCCATCTTCAATGGTGTGGATTTGCTCAGACTGGAACTCATTCAAAATGTACCTTCTGTGTGCACAAGCTTTCCTGACATCCTATCAAGAAGAGTTGCTGTTGAAGGTTTTGCCTCTTTGTTTCATAAAGAACTGCATCAGGTTGTCAAGCTTTACTTGGAAGATTGTGTTAGGAAGCAATCAGATATTGATCCTGCTTGGATCCGTGGCAGAGTACTTCCGTCCAAAGCTGATCTTCTGAAGAAGGATCATAAGGAAGAAAAGGCTAGGCTAAAAAGAAAAGCCCGAGAAGATGAGGTTAAGAAAGCCAAGAAGTTGAGGGTCACCTATGATCCTAACAAGGTGGACTCTGAAGAACGAAGGGAGAAAACGATCAGAGATTCCTTTCACAAAACCAGATCTTCACATGCTTCTTCTGTACAAATCTCCAGGCAAGTTTTTACTCCACCTCCTTCTGTCCCTAAACCATCTCTCCAATCACCTCCATCTGAACCAAAAGTAAACTTCACTTTACCAAATCCTTCTCCATCATCTTTTTCCTCTCCCATTCTAAACCCCACACCTCTAAGTATTCTTCCCCCAACTCCTTCTGATAAATCTTTCTCACCAATTCCCTTTACAAATACTCCATCCTCTTCTCAATCTATCCTTTCTGATATTTCATCCTCATCAATCATTCTCTCAGATATCCCTTCTTCCTCATCCACCGCACCTCCATCTTCTATATCCCATCCCTTACCTACCAGAAAATCCAAACCCTACTGTCTTCTCTACCCTGACTACAAATTCACCTTCAATCCGCCTGAACCTGAACCCTATACCTACCTGGAACTATTCAGACATGAGGTGATTAGCAGTCTAGACCTTCTGAAGGATGCCTTTCTAAATGGTCTGGATGATGTTTCTACAAGAAATCTCTGGAAAAGCTTTCGCAAGAATTTTCAAGTAGAAGCAATGGGAGTACAGAAAAGACTAGTGGCTGCTGCCCCTGGTTACCCTGGTTACCTTCTGGAGGGTGATAATGGCATATACTACCATCCTCTCAGAAATTGTGTTGCTGCTGAGGAGAAGCAGTTTGTGGATGAGATGGAAGAAGCGAGACTGGCTGCTGCATTGGAAGCTAATCCTTGCAGGGAGATTGTGGTCTGGATACCTCAATATCCTGTTCTACTTGGGGATTTCAAGACTCTCTTTGACTTTCTGAGGGAAAACCCTTCTAAGGAAGACCCAAGCTTGGTCATTCCAGAAGTTGTTGACCCACCAGAAGTTGAAGGTCCTTCTGCCCCCAGGAATCTAGCTGCCATTCTTCAGGCACTTGAGAATGGAGATTCTGAGATTCCAGCTGCAGAGTATGGAGATGCTTCTATGCAAGAAGCAGATGTAGAAGATCATGTTGCTGAATCAGTTCCTGTTGAGGAAATCCCTGCAAATAATCTCTCAATGGAAGCTACAGATCACAATGCCATCCCGTTGGATAGAAGCTGTGAAACTTCTTCTAATGAACCTTCCCGTCTTGCAAGGACTCTGGAAGTTCTTCAGAAGAACCAGGATGAGCAAAGCTCAGTCAATGCTGAGTTTAGAGCTTTCATAGAGAAGCAGAATGAGCATAACAATGGGGTTCAAGAGATGCTGGCCAAGATCTTGTCAAGGCTAGGGTCATCTTAGATTGAGTCTTAGTTGTTTTGTTTTTGCTTTTGCTGCATCTGTTTTTGTGCATCTGGTCTTCCTTCTCTTCGTGTACTTCTGTACTTGTCTGTTTGAACTTCAATGGAAATCATCCTTTTCTTCCGTGTGTTTCTTTTTGTTTTTATCTGAATCTTTTATGTTTTTGATGATATGACAAAAAGGGGGAGAAATATGTGATAAATGATTTGATTTAATCAGTTGCTTTACTAACAGAACTTGCAAAGTTCTATGCTTTAAGTTGTGTTGTTGCAGGAATTGAAGATTCAAGATCAACATGAGAAGCAACAAGATGAATCAAGTTCTTGGATTCTTGAAGCAAGCTGAGTGCTATGAAGCTTCAGAATCAGAAGCAGAAGCAAGAAGGAAGAATGTTCAGATATTCTGATGATAGAATATGATCTGAAACATTATGTCTAGTTGTTCTGATACATTCTATATGGCTTATATGGCTCTGATACATATTATGTGTTCTGAAACATATTTTATGTTCTGATTCATTCATGCTGACTTTTGTCGTTTAGTTTTGTTCTGTAACATTTCAGGATGTAGAGATGCTCTGATGATGCTCTAGTACATTCAACAATGTTCTAATACAATCTAGTATGAAGTGATGTAAGAAGAAATTCAAGCTCTGAAGCTGTCCCAATGGAAGCAGGAATCAGAAGCTGTGAATGTTCTGAAGATCAAAGAAATTCAAGTTCTGAAGCTGTCCGATGGAAGCAGAAGTCAGAAGCTGTGAATGTTCTGAAGATCAAAGAAATTCAAGTTCTGAAGTTGTCCGATGGAAGCAGGAATCAGAAGCAGTGAATGTTCTAAGGATCTAAAGAAATTCAATGTTCTGAAGCTGTCCTATGGAAGCAGAAATCAGAAGTCATGAATGTTCTGAAGATCAAGCACTGTGAACGTCTCTACCGAAATAATCAGGGAAGTCTTTTATTTATAAAATTCTTCTAGTATTAATTTCAGGGGGAGATTGTTAATCTCAGGGGAGACATATTCACATGCTTATGCTTTAGCTGTGTAAATTGTCTTTAGCTGTCCGTTCTTTCTGATCGCAAATTCATATCATTTATATATGTTTTTGTCATCATCAAAAAGGGGGAGATTGTTAGAACAAGATTTGTTCTGATCAATATTCTTAGTTTCGATGATAACAAGGATATGAATTTTGCTCAAGATAATGTGGTACTCTAATCCTATGCAATTTCCTTTTCAGGAAATATATAAAGAGTATGCACAAACCAGCGCTCAGAAGCTTTGTCTCAGAAGGTTCAGCATGCAACATCAGAACATGGTCTGGCAAGACATCAGAAGATGGTCAAGGCAGAATCAGAACATGGGTCTATGGAAGCATCAGAAGAACTTGAGATCAGAAGCAGAAGCACTGAAGTTCTCATGGTATCACGCTCAGAAGCACTTCAAGGTCAGAAGACAAGAAGATGCTTTGCACCAAGCTGTTTGACTCTGATGATATTCAAACGTTGTATACACAAACATCAGATCAGAAGAAAGTACAGGTGGCAGGCTACGCTGACTGACAAAAGGAACGTTGGAAGCTATTAAAGGCAACGTCAGTAGACACAGCGTGAACAAGGCTCGAGGTAGTTGACAAAAGCGTGAAACATTAAATGCAATGCTGTACGGAATACGCAAAGCATTAAATGCTCCCAACGGTCATCTTCTCAAGTGCCTATAAATATGAAGTTTTGATGAGAAGCAAAGTTACCGAATCTGCTGATAATTAACTTGCTGAAACGCTGTTCAAATCAAAGCTCAGAAACTTCATCTTCATCAAAGCTCACTACATTGCTGTTGTAATATATTAGTGAGATTAAGCTTAAACGTTAAGAGAAATATCACTATTGTGATTATAGCTTTTCAGAAGCATTTGTAATACTCTTAGAATTGATTACATTAATTTATAAGTAACTAGAGTGATCAAGTGTTGATCAGGATACTCTAGGAAGTCTTAGCTTGTGTCTAAGCAGTTGTAATTAGAGTGATCACGTGGTGGTCAGGATACTCTAAGAAAGTCTTAGCTTGTGTCTAAGCATTTGTTCCTAGAGTGATCAGGTTGTGATCAGGATACTCTAGAAGACTTAGTCGTGGGCTAAGTGGAAAACCATTGTAATCTGTTGCGATTAGTGGATTAAATCCTCAGGTGAGGTAAATCACTCCGTGGGGGTGGACTGGAGTAGTTTAGTTAACAACGAACCAGGATAAAAATAACTGTGCAATTTGTTTTTTATCGTTCAAGTTTTTAAGACTACACTTATTCAAACCCCCCCTTTCTAAGTGTTTTTCTATCCTTCAACTAGCATCATCATCTTGCTCATCTTCGTCACTGTCTTCAGAGGCTTCGACATCCCTGAGTTGTAAGATCGGTCTAAGCTTTTTCCCCAGAGTCTTCTTACCCTTCTTCTTCTTCTTGGTGAGGAGTGCTTTCAGTTCATCTTGCCCCTTGGACAAGTTCAGGATCAGATCTTGAAATTGGGCGTTTTGAGCTTGAAGGTCTTTGACTGATTGCTCGAGATTCATGATGCTGAAATAAGCAGCGAGGAGGTGAGAAACCTGTGGTGGAAACCTGTGATGCGATGTTTATGAATGCAGATGCAATGTTTTCAAGGATCTTTAGGAATTTAGTTAGCAACTTTAGAAAATGATTTGGTCGCTTCTTTGTTTGAAGAACTCTGATTTCTGGATGTTCTTCTATGGGAATCAAGCTCACCATATCTAGTGGGTCATAGCCTCTGATTCGGGAACTTCTGAATTTGAAGGTACATGGCTAGAGGAAAATAAATCCTCTTGCCCCTTGATAGGTGCAGCGTCTCTGAATTGGAAGGTATGTGGCCAGAGGAAAATAAATCATCTTGCCCCTTGATAGGAATTCAGTCTTTGACAAAGGCACCTGAAATTGTGCACCCTAAATTCCTAAGATCCTTGAAAGGGTTAGTTAAATCATGTTATGCTTATGATGTCATGATGTTATGCGAATGCAGTTCATTAGGCAAAGCGTAAGACAGTAAGGGCGAACAAGTTCTTTTAACAAAACCTGCAAGGAAACGAAGGTTAGTAGCAAACACAGGCAAGTTACGCAAGTCACACAAGTCACACAATTTTTGGCTTAAGGCTTGCATGGGGTCTGATCAGGTGTCCTTCCCAAGGGTATTTCTATGGATAAGGAGATTTCAGCAACAGGTTCTATAAGTTATCCAGAATTGTCAGCCCTTCTAAAGCACCCTCGGACATGATGCATTCGCACCATGCAATGATACTTTAAGAAAGGACCTATCTGAATTGTAGCATCGGGTAGCGACTAGTTCTCAACATTTGTCAAGAGTAGTCCCCCCACTACGTTCCTAAAGGCCAAGATGGGTTAAGGGTAACTAAAGGTCCTTGAGCTCCGGCGCACCCACAGACACATACATAGACCCCCCTCATTTGAGAAAGGTGTGCATATGCTATGGAGTCCTAACTCAAGTGTGAACTTCATATTGACTCATCTTCCACATATGTGAAAGAGGTCGCCATGACTATGCCACTCCTAATCTTAAGTGTTCTTGAATCCGGGTATAGGATTCGTCCTTCAGTTATTCCCGAAACGCCCCTGAAAAATAAAACAAGCAAAGCAAACAATAGAATACAATTAAGGTGAATCCTAAACTTTTAAGGTAACCCCTCTTTTATTCGAAGGAATCCCCAGCAGAGTCGCCAGTTCTGTAATACGGTGAACTGACTTTTATAATTGAAATGTCGCGGTAAGCAAGAGTCGCCACCGACTTTTATTTTATCCAAATTAATCAGAAAGGCTAAAAGAACAGAAAAAAACCTTTTTAAAAGAAAACGGGTTCGGGGGTAATTTATGCAAAGGGAAGGTGTAAGGCACCCTTTCCATCCATGGTTATCCATGGGCTCTTAATTGCTTTGCTCTTTGTTTTCAGAAATGTAGAAGAAGAAGAAAAGTGGACTTTAGCTCGTAAATAAGCGTAGCCATTTTTGAAGAATTTTGAGAAAGAATATAGAAAACTTTTAGAGCAAGGCAAAGCAATTAAGAGCAATTACCTTATAGTTTTGAAAATGAGGTTCTTTTAGCCTTTTAGGGTGAAAGGGTCTATCCTTGCCATAAGAGGGCAGGAAGCCTTTCATTTGGAGATTGAAGGGTCGTCGAGTTATCGTTCGCCTTAAGACTGTCCTAGGCCATAGAGAGGCAGGTAGTCTAAAGGGAAGGATCAGAATAGCCTTTCGTAGGAAGCCAGAGGATACCTCAGCCTTTTTCGTAGGCAACTTCCGAGGGTCGAGGTCATATTAGCGTATCGAAGGCAGCATCATTAGGGTCGTATGACCTTTGTATTTATCGAGGCAGCATGGCTGAGGTATCCTCGTATTCGAGGGACATGGCTATTCTGCAAAAAAACACAAGGCAACAGGTAACAGGCAACAGGCAACAGGCAACAGAGAGGTTTACCCAAAAGTGTGCGTGTGTGCAACAATCACGTGGTTAACTTCGATGACATTTATTTTGTAAAATTAGTGATTCTAGATTCAATTCAAGGCTTGCACTCCCTAAGATTACTAACCACGCAGTAATATAAACAGTATAATTAAAGCAATATGGGGAAGGGAAATTGCAACCAGCGGAGGAGAGGGGAATTGAAACCAGCGGGATATAATTAAAAATTAAAACAGAAAATATTATAGTTAGGGTTTAGGGTTACCAATATTCGAAGCTTTGGCAAATTGACAAACCCTGAAAAGGTAGGAAAATAAACAAAGGTAGGGTGAGTGCATTTACCGGTTCGGAGACAAACAAAGCTAACCCTAAAATGAAAAGATAGAGAAACTCAAATAAATAAATAAAGAGGCACTTAGCTTTGAATTTGAAGGCTGATGGTCGAGGGTTACCTGAAGCATTGACTCTGACCATCTGAGAATTGACAGAAAAAATAAGAAGTGAGTGTATGGGCAGTTCATTGGCATTTAAGAATAAACCCTAATTTAAAAGGGCAAAATAAATATTTAAATAAATATAGAGATCAGGACTTAGCTTTTGATTGGCGTGGCGCGTAGTCGGAATATATTTGAAAGGCAACCCTGAAAAGGCATAGAGAAATATTTTCAGTGTAGGGTTAGTTCTGGTAAACCCTAATTCAGGCATAAAATAAACTAAATAACAATGATCGATTTAATTAATTATTGGTTTCGCAACCTAATTAATTAAATCGGAGAACAGAAAATGATTTAATCAGACAAAAACATTATCATAATTTTTGTGAATTAAAATAAACTAATTATGATTTTGTAAAGAATTTAAATAAACTAAAACTGATTTAAATAATTAAAATAAATCAAATAAAACAAATATAATTAATATAATAAATAAAATAAAGTTAATAAGTATTATAAAATATTATTATAAAATGAGTAAAATAAAATTATTGATTTAAAAGAGAAAGATGGAGAAAAATGTTTTGTGGTTGAAAAAGAAATAAAAAACAATTAGAATAATAGAAAGAAACTAGAATAATAAATAAAATAAAAATAAAAAGAATTGAGAAAAGGAGACTTAGCGTGTTTGTATGTGATGAATCTGGGAAGGACCATGGTATGTCTCCAAGTTTGTGGACATTGGATCAATCCGGATGGTGATCTGATGGTTGTGATGAAGGACCTCATGATGCATGCGTATGATGCCTCCATACTGAATCATCATGTGAGTGCTAACAGATAATTTTAACAAAATATATGATCCCAGTGAGGATCGAACAGGCGCTCCATACCTCCAAAGCCTTGGGACACATCCTTTTACCACTGGGCCATTGTCAACATGCTGTTATTGCTATGAATCTAGACCATAATATAGGAAAACAAAACGATTAATCAAATTTAAAAAAATTGGATTCGCGCCCAGCAAGCCTTCGTCTTCCTTGGGTCTTCTGCACAAAGAGAACACTTTTCTTTGGCCACGGTTTTGTGGCGTGGCCGTAGACCTTTGTTCCCATGACCTGCAAATCATCAACAAAAACAACAAGGAAACAACCCAGATCGACCCAGATCGAGTATATGCTCTCTCCCGAATTCAATGCAACCTTTAATTTGGTCCAATTCGGGTTATATTTAAGAACCCTAATTAAGAACTTCGAAAACCCTACAATGGTGAAAGGTTCTAATCGCGATGAAAATCAAATTGAACACACAGAGACGGTCTAAACATCAATCTAAAAACGAATACACAACCAAAATTCATTTATGATGCATGATGAGTCGTAATCGAAAATTAAAAAAAACATGTCTAAACCGTGAGTTATAGGGTCCCGTTCTCGACTTGTTGCTCGAGTATGATGATTGGTACAGCACCAGGATCGTCCCAAGAACACGTTTGAGGCCTCGGAATGCTTTGAATCTCCCCTAATCTCTCCAACCGAATTCAAGATTTTGTTGAACTTCTTTGAGTTTTTTAATCAGTCTCCTAGTCTGCAATCCTTGTTTTTTCGTCCCCTCTGCATCTGAATCGTTTTAGTACTTATAGTAGGAGCATTAGGGTAACAGAATTTTGAACAAATCTTTGTGAATCTTTGATTTGCAAATTATGAAAAATTGATTGAAATATGCCTCCAATCTTTCTAATTTTTGTCCAATTTCAATATTCTCTTCCCAATATTTTTAATCACAAAATCTGATTTAATTATCTTGATATTCTCATCACATAATAGACCTAAAACTCAAATCTTTGATTTTCCATTATTTATTTCAATTAAATTGAATTTTAAAATGAATTAAAAATCAAGATAAATAAAATAAATAATAAAATGGCATGGGGTTGGGCCATGAGTCTTCTAATAATATTAGAATCATGTTTGGATCAAAGAAGTATGGGCCCATTTGGAAATATTTGGAATTTTGGCCTCTTTCTCTTCATGCATACTCTTGAAAATAGGCGAACTTGTGCACCTTACCATTTCCTCATATCTCATTATTTTTTCAAGTTCTTGGACTTTTTAGAAACCTTGAAGAGTCCTCTAACCAGTGTTTTTGGTCTCGTATCAAAATAATTTTCCATGCTCCTTGTATGTTCTTTTGAAAAAAATGACTTTCGGTTGACTTTTGAAAAGGACCTATAATGTTTTGGTCCATATCTCTCAAATGAAGCATTTTTAGACTTGGCATGTGAGAGATAAAGTTGTAGAGAATTCAATTTACTTCTAATTGAGCTTTGGATGGAAAATTTCTGATGTTCCATGTAGGAGTTATGGCTGGTCGAAGTTCAGTTGACTTTCTCCTATGAAAAACCCTAATTTAGAAACTTTTGGAATTGTTGATTTCTGATCTTTCCTTGATGAACCATGATCAATTATTGATCAAATGGTTAATGATACTTCAATATGAGGATTTTGACCAAAAATCAGGAATTTTGACTGTACTTTGACCACAGTTGACTTTTAGGTCAAATCAGTCGACTGTTGACTTTTTGAGCAACTGAGGGATCAACTCTTTGAATTGAGCCCTGAATTTTGTCATGGAGATAGTGTGGAGTGTCATAGGCCAT
This sequence comes from Vicia villosa, assembly GCF_029867415.1. Taxonomy (NCBI): domain Eukaryota; kingdom Viridiplantae; phylum Streptophyta; class Magnoliopsida; order Fabales; family Fabaceae; genus Vicia; species Vicia villosa. The sequence goes on from NC_081180.1 coordinate 191,133,397, forward strand.
ATGGGATGTCTTAGAGCCATTTATTCATTGATTTTCCTTCAGAACAATAAAACCCTAGTTCTCTGAGCCTCGTTTAGGAGAGAGTGTCTTTGAGCTTTATGCTTTGATTTGAATTTGAATAGGAGAAATAGTATGGGCAAATTTTGGGGTATGACAGGCACCATTAAAGATACCTTTGTAACGAACCTTCTAAATAGACAAGTCATTAGCATGTCAAATCATAACAGAACCACCCCTAGACTTAGCCCTACCATATAAAGAGAGGAAATACTCAAATAAAATTTTATGGTAACTAGGAATAACCACTTTTCAACCTAACCAATGAAATATCTTATACCACATTGACATTACTAAATCACAAGTGACAAAGAGATAAGAGACCGACTTAACCATACCATCACTAAAAGGAAAAACAATCTCATTTAAATCACCCCCTTTTTAAACATGTTTTCTCTAGAAGGAAGCCTTCCTTGAAGAAGTTGTCAAGAGAAGACACCACCTTAGAAGGAGCCTAGTTAACACAAATTAAGGGGAGGGTCAAATTAGTAGTCAGCTCAGGAGAAAAGAAGGGATAAAGATGCATAACAGAGGCAATAGAGAAAACACCATCTTTTGAAATAATTTCACTATCACTTATCTTTGTTTTAAGATAGATTCTAACTATAAAGTGTAGGGAGAAGGTCATCAACTATAGGTAACTCGTGGAGAAAAAAGATTCTCCCCCGCCTAAGATCCCAGACAAGATTCACATTCTCCATCATGTCAATCTCTCTCACCAAACCATCTTGTTAAGTAGAGATCAAATAAAGAGCAATGAACTTTTTCTTAAGGGAGGAAGGCTCACCCGAGGATCCTCACAAAAATAAGTCTGAAGACTCAAACACACAATCCTAAAAATATCATATATAAATCAATCAGACAGGTCATCCTCCTTGGATTCAAGAAGAGACACGCCTTTCCACCAAATCAAAGTCGATCAAAAACATGTTGTTCTTCCTCCCCAAAGAAAGAAAACAACCTAGACATCATATGCTAATACAATATCGCTTTGAACACCTAAAGCCAAAATAACCAATCTCCATATCCATTTCCCACTTGACCCTAGAGATCTTAGAATCACCTTTCACACTTCCCTAAAAAAATCCTTTTTTGAATCTTAACTCGTTTCTTCCAAACCTTTATAGCATCTTCATAAAATACAAAGAAAAAAAGGACATGGATAGCACTAAAATCTGAATTAAGAATGACGATTTGACCACCCAAACTGACATATATGTGCTTTAAAAAATAGCTTCTTGGTCAGCAGATTGACTATAGTCTCAAATAGATTTCGATTTAAGATTAGTTCTCACCAAAAGAAACATATACTTAAACGAGAGGGTTTCACTTCTACGATTGAAGAACTCAACCACATAGGCCAAAAAGATACCGTCTACGTTAACCCAAACAAAATTGCTATTAAAAAATTAATCCTAAGATCCAAAGTTAACTCAAACTCTCTTAGAATAATAAGATTAATTTAATAAAAATTGTTTTGAAGTTGAATTTGTTTTACACGTCCCTTTTATTTGTCATTTAGGATAAAAAAAGAATACGTATCTTTTCAAAAGAAATTGTTAAACTCTTGTAAAATTATAATTGATTTAACATAGAAATCTTTGCGGATATATGACTTCTTACGTGGTACCAAGTCTTTAGTGTTAGGATCCGATCCTCCATAAGATGTTAAAAAATGATTGAAAATAAAAGAAAAGGAGTAGGTAGCTGTTGGAGAAGATGAAGCATATGGGATCTTCCGTACGTGGTACCAAGTCTTTAAGGCCAATGGCAAGGGTGTAATTTTAGCATGGCTTTGTAATATCGAATCTCAGAATTCATCATCAAATTGCAAAGCAAACAGTGGGACGAGTGCGATGTGGTGCCGGCTGAGCTGTGTTGTAACTGGCTCCAGTCCAGCCATGGGGAGTGGGGACCATGCTATGCAGCAGCACACATCATATTTTGATATGGTTACGAATCGAATCATATGCCACATGGAGAGACGTGCAGGTTACACAACCAAATATCAAACACAAAACAACATTAACAAAAACAAGCGTGACTCCGACTCTGTATCATTTCGTTGACGTCGTTTCATGTTCCTTTTTTTTTTAAAACCCTCTTCTACATTTTTTAAATTGCAAACCTCAATTTCTCTTCATTACTTAGCTGGATTTTTCTCTTTTCTTTAAATTATTGAACCCAAGACCCAATGCAAACAGGAAAACCCCCTCACCACTAAGCTGCAGCTTTGTTTTTGACATACAGTTACCTTAACTAGCATTTCTATTAATAACTAATAGTTAATATTTATTAGTTAATAGTTAAGGTTATTAATTAATATTAATTAAATTATTAATTAATAATTAATATTTATTTTACTGTTAAAGTTAATTAAAGTATAAAATATAAACTAATTTAAATTATCATAAACTAAATTAATTTAGTTTTAATTTAAATAGTTTTAACTAGTTTTAATTTAAGTAGATTAATTAAACTAGTTTTAAATTAGTTAATATAGATTAAACATAATTAATTTGGTTTAGTTTTTATTTAGTTTAGTTTTAATTTAGTTTTAATTTGATTAATTATATTAATTTATTTTAGTTTTAATTTAGTTTTAATTTGTTTTAATTTTCTTTAATTTAGTTTTAGTTTAGTTTTAATTTAGCAATTATCCCATTAATATTTTCTTTATACGAACATTATTTTTAAATAGTAATTTAAATATTAAAGTTATTTAAATATTAACATTTTTAAATATAAATGATATTTAATATTTTTTAAATATTAATGTATTAACATTGATATTTAAACTATTTTATGTAATTAAAAATAAACCAAATTTAAACTAAATTAAAACTAAACTAAATTAATTATATTAAAACTATATTAATTATTTTAAAACTAGTTTAATTAAAATAGTTAAATTAAAACTAGTTAAACTCATTTAAATTAAAACAAATTAATTTAATTTATAATAATTTAGTTTATAATAACATTTTATTATAAACTAAGGCAACTAAATTAAACTTAGTTTATAATAACGTTTTATTCTAAGCTAAACTAAATTAAACTTGTTTAAATGTTTTCAATAACCATTATATTAGCTAAGGCAACTACATGTCAAAAACAAAGCTGTAGCCTAGTGGTGAGGGGGTTTTCCTGTATGCATTAGGTCTTGTGTTCAACTCCCCTTGGGACTATATTTTTAAGCTTAATATTTAACATTTTAACAACCTAACAATAACATAATAATAAAAATACCACGTAGGCCTGCCACGTCATTAAAAATAAATTAAAAAAATGGCCACGTCAATAATTTTGATGACTGGATTTCTTGAGGGAGCAAAATAGGGAAATCTTCATATGTTAGGGGACGAATTACAACTTTTTTTTTGGCAGGGGGATTTTTCAACTACACCCCATATGGCAGAGGGCAAAATAGGTATTAACCCTTTTTTTTAAATAACACATTGTCGCCACTACGATTAGCGACTACACTTAATTTAGGGCCAAGTCGCCACTTCCACTGGGGACAACATTTAGAAAGGGACCAAGTTGCCACTAGGGGTGGCGACTACATTGTTTTGTAATTTTTTTTCTTCTATAAATACAAGTCCATTACTATACTAACCCTCACTCATTTCTTCACCAATTTTCTCACCTTCTCTACACTTTTGTGTTCATGGCATCTCCGAGACCATCATCATGGCAGCGAACATCGTCTAAGCGATCCGCTCCTGAATCGATTATTTTAAAAAGGGATGGACATGTTATTTTCTCTCCTCTCAAACCCCCGATGCCGATGAAATTTTGGCACATCCATTCCTTACCAACTTAAAAGGGGTCTGATGTCTTGGTTAGAGGGGGAGTACAAAATCGGCAAAGTCATCAGAAGGATTCAGAGGCTTAGAACAAAGGCCTCGCTTGAGACCGGAGAAACAGAACGTTGGTGGGATGGGTGGAAAATGACAGTGAAGCCATTCAAATGATGCATGGATCAGATGATATCGTTTTGAATGTTGTAATTTCTTAGATTTTAATCGTTTATTGTGTTGTTGTTTTAGTCTTCGCGTTGTCGTTTTAATCGTTGTTCTTTGATTTTAGTCTTGTTCGTGTTGTTGTTTAAGTCTTTTAGGTGTTTTCCACGCTGTAACTCATCTGACTACTGAATGAAAAAGTTCATTTCATTGATAAAATAAATTACAAAGAGTTAAGAACCTTAAAACTATGTTGTGGAACTAGATCCACGATTGGGACACTTGTTCTTATTATGCCCGACCTGACGACATATACTACACTTCCTTTGCATTTTATCAACGGCGTCCATTTCGATTCCAATATGCTTACTGTTTGGTCGACCACTTTTATTCAGCCGCATTGAATCGTTGTGCCAAACAATTTCCCCATCATACATTGGCCAATATGCCTCCATTGCTACCACTGGAAAGTAATTTTTGTAAACACTGAGCAACGTTGCAACCTTGTAAATCAGAGATACTAGTGATAATGCATCAAAGTGAGTGTGTGAACATGCTGCAATGACATGAGAACAAGGCATACGAAAGGCTTGAAATTGGTCGTAGTCGCACCAACGATCTGGGATTAGAACCCGATACTCTTGTCTCGGTAGCCCCTGGTTGTGGTCAATTATTTCTTTGACACTGAAAGTGTGGCCATGACGGTCGAATTCTGTAACCCGATGGCTGTTTCCTTTGGCGGAATCTTGTTGCACATATCGTTGTACACTTGATGTGTATCTAACATTGCACACCACCGCCTACCTCTTTTTGCGAACAACGTTGCCATCTGAAAATAGGTTGCACTCACCAAAGCGGTTACAGGTAGGTTTCGTATGCCTTTGAAGACGTCGTTCATCGATTCCACAAGATGTGTTGTCATGTGGCCCCACCTTGCTCCATCGTCGTACGACCTAGTCCACTTTGCTCTATCAAGATTATCAATCCATCTCCCTGCATGTGGATTTGATAATGTTATTTTGTGGCGATAGTCTGCACTTTCAAAAGAAGCGTGCCTGTTAGAAATCAAACAGAGACCAGGTTTTGGAGCAACTTTAGTTCGGAGGTTCTTGAGAAAGAAACTCCAAGCAGCAGTTGTTTCTCCTTCTACCAGAGCAAAGGCTATGGGAAATATATTGTTGTTTCCATCTTATGTGACTGCCATCAGTAGCGTTCCTTTGTATTTCTCGTACAACTAAGTTCCATCAATTTGAATAATCGGTTTGCAAAAAGAAAATCTGATTATGCAAGGTCGAAACGCCGAGAAAATTCTATGAAATATTCCATAACCTTCGAGACGAGTTTCGTCTTGGGATTGTTCTAACAATGTCTTCATTATAGAAACCTTCCCAGGTGAATATAATTGAAGTGCAGCCAAGTAGCAGGGAAGTTGTTTGTAGGATTCCTCCCAGTTACCGTAGACTATTTCAATTGCCTTGGTTTTGGCTAACCAATCCTTTCTGTACGACGGTCTATATTTGAACACATATACGCAATGGGAGATAATCGTCTTGACCTTCAATGACGGGTCAACATCTATGCGAGGTAATATGGTATGGCATATCATATCATGGCTTAGTTTTCGATGATCTTGCGCCATATTGGTGTTAACGCAATTGTGGGCTTAAGAAATGGAACCTATCACCCAAGCATTGACTTTCTTTTTAAATGATGCCATCAGCCTATACCCACACTCCGGTTTTTTGCACAAAATGACATATGTCAGCAAATGTTAGGCGTAGATCTGGTCGAGGGTGAAGAAGGTGCGAAATCGAGGGGCCAAAGTGTTAAGCTATCGACCCTTAAATACCATTATGACCGCTTTCCTTTAAACGAGAATTCGTCTGAAGAGCAAAAAATAATAAAAACTATAATGTATATCATGTTATTATTTAGTTGCTTGCTATTTCCTGAAGACACGGGGAATAGTATAAATTTTATGTACTTGTGTTTGCTTGAGGATATTGATAACATTAAGATGTATAGTTGGGGTTTTGCGGTTTTGGCTTACCTCTACAGCTCCTTGTGTAAAAATGCTAAAAAAGATAACTGTACATTTTATGGATATGCATTCTTGCTCCAAGCATGGGGATGATGGAAAATGCCGAGGTTAGCCCCCGAAAACCCGCACATCTTCGTCTCCCCCTACGCGACAAAGTAAGTTTATGAAGTTATTTGATTTAGTATATTTATTCTATAAATAACTGCAAGAAATTTGATTTCTCTTTTTTATTTGTTTAGGTTTAATGCAACTGGATTGGATTACAGTCTAACTCCTAAAAACAAAATCGTCTTTTATCGGCAACTCTTGGATCGTCTTCGACCACAAGATGTATTACAATTAAACTATCCATCTTCTAACTAAATTTGTAATATAAAGCATCCTCTCTAATTAATATAATTTTTTTAATTTGCAGTTTACTTGGAGACTTTATTTGGAACTAGACCATGAACCCAACCAAGAAGATGCAGCTGTTTGGACAGCAAAAACGCCTATCATACGGTTCACCGTGTCAATCTCCAATTCGGCATGCATCAAGAAATCCCATGCCCCCCGATGTGTTTGAAACCTTAGCATCTCAAAAAAGTCAGCAACCAGTGGTACATACAAAATTGGAAGGCATTCGCTAAGGACTTTCGTAAAATATGGAACCAGCGTGCCCACTATATCCTAGAATTCCCAGTGACGCCAACCGAAATGAAACCAACAAGTGAATATGTGAACTGGTACAGATCGACTACAAATCTTGAAATGATTGTGTCTGACCCTTTCTATTTGGACGAGCCGCAAGCACAACAACCACATTTCCAACAACAAAAACCACAATATTTCCAACAACAACAACAACCACAATATTTCCAACAACAACAACAATATTACCAATAACAACAATATTACCAACAATAATAACAACCAAATTACCAACAACAACAACCAATTTACCAACAACAACAACCAATTTACCAACAACAACAAAAACCCCAACACATGTTCACCATCTAACAATACAAACCCTACCAACCCCAACCACAAACTCAACCTCAACCACAAACTCAACGCCAACCACAAACTCAACCCCATCACCAACACATCCAAGACACCGATGTGGCGGGCTCCTCCAAATCACCACTTAGCCCCAACACAAGCATAGATGACGAATACCAGTCATACAACCCACTCATCCATCAAACATCATAATACCCCAACCAACAACCAACAACCATAGGACTTCAACAAACCACCACAAACATTGTATTTTAACCAACCCGATTCGACCGCCAACTACCAGAGACCACATTTTTAGGCCGCACCTACCAGGAGCCATTTTGTCCCACCAAGACAAAGCTTTGAGGGAGCTGCGGGCATCCGTCTTTCCTACAGCGGGAATTCTAGAGGTCAAGGTCGGCTGACAGATTTTGTAGACCCTGAGTGCATTGAAGGGACATCGACCCAAACACAATAGGAACCGGAAATGGGGCGTCGCATGAATAGGGATACGACTAGAGGAACACTACCAACTCGTGAACCATCTAAACGAGTTATTAGACCTCTTCCGTGCAAATCGTACCAAGGTCATTCACACTAGATCCGCCAAATATGTAAAGAACCCAATTAACTTTAAAATACAAACAAATATATATAATAAAAATGACTGTGATAATCAAATAAGCTATTATGTTGAGTTATGTGTCTCAGGTGGTTTTGAAAATATCTCTAAATTTTAGTTCTAGGAATCTAATTTGTTAAAAATATATTTATTGGTCAATTATTTTATTAAATGACTTAAATGTAATAAATTATTGAATTGTAAATAAATTAAAATTGGAATTGTCAAAAAAACACATTACAGTTAAATTATAAAAATGGAAAATAATTTAGACATGAATTAACATTTTGGAAATAATTTATGAGTTGTTTGTGCGTTGGTTTTTGGAATGAAAGATTTTAGAGGGTTGTGCTATATCTTTAAATGTGTGTTATATTTTTAAAAAGTTTAAAAACAATATACTACATTAGCATATAAAATCATATTATTTTTTAAATTTTTAAAAAATAACAAACATGTTTTAATATATAGGCGCAATCTTCCAAAACTTTTCACTTTAAATTCCTCCGAAAACCAACTCCCAAACAGCCCTTTAAAGAATACTTGAATGAGATTGTAAGAAATCTCTTTCAGTTTAATAAAATTTTTTGAATTCGAACTCAATCCTGAGCATGCAATAGAGTTAAATATTCTCGAGGGAGAGTTTTGTGACTCGTTATAGTTCTTTCCGACTTGACACAACAATGTTAAATTCGCTTGAAGAGATTTTTCGCTCAATATGGTCCTCCTTGACTAGACATAATAATGTTAAATTCTCTTGAGAGAGAGTTTCCGTCTATTGTAGTCCTCCCTAATTTAAGATATATATATAGTTGTGCATCTAGAATATTCAATTTCTGAAAGAAAAAAAATACTCTGGAAAGCTTGAATTTATTTATAGTTAGGATCACAATTTTAAAAGTAAGTATGTGATCATTTGTTTTATTGTGAGAATTATTATTTATAGAAGAAATAAACTAAATAATTAATAATTAATATTTCAATAACAAATCCTAATGATGACATTTATCTTTTTTTGAACTAGTTTTAACGAAATGAACTTAACACATATTAATGGTGCAATCCATTTTTGGGTTCTTTGTGGGACTCATTAAGACACATCATTTATAAATAATCCATCCAATTTGCATTCTAATGGTGCTCTAAAGAAATTATATTGGATCCCACAACTTTACTTTATATGTTAATATTTTATTCAACTAAAATGTTAAAAAAAGAAAAAAAAATTAGTTGTTGCTCAACGACAATTTAAATTTTATTACTATTTTATTCTAAAGAGACGTTGCACTATATTTTGCAACGGTTGGCCAGGCTGGCCAACTCCAATGGCTAAAAAATAAAACAATACGTTTGCCACGTTGTAGGACTTTAGAAAAAACTCTCATTGTAGAAACTCTTAGAATCGATAGATTTTCTAATTTTCACCCTTATAGGTCAACACACTGTCGAATTAATGTTTCAATGACACTCCATGTTTAAAATATCACGTTTTCAATATATGTATGAATTTTCTTTCTTTTCGTCTTTCTCTTGTCAAATCCTTTATATCTTATTGGACTTGCAAAAATAAAATAAAGGAGGCCATGTTTATGATGATAGTTGCAATAAGATTTAACACTATTAAAAATATTACATTTTAAAGGAAAGTTTCCTCCTCATCCAACAAAATATCAAGGTAAGATTTCTAGACGTGTTATGGGGCGACTCCCTTGTGATTCAAGTCACAAGGTGTTGTAATTTGAGTCAAGTTCAACTCATAATCCGAGTCAAACTTGGCAGAGCTCAATCCTAGCTTCGCAGAGAGTTATGGTTCGAGTCTACTTTAAAATATTATTCGAGTCACATTAGGTTGTAATTTGAGTCAAGTTAAATTTATATTTCGAGCCAAATTGTCTAGAGGCAAATTCTAATTTTCACAATGTCCATGATTCGAGTCATACATAACACATGAATTGAATCAAATGACTTGAAACCTAGATTTAAGTGTTCTAAATTGTGATTCAAGTAACACTTGATGAAACGACAAAAACCAACTTGCTAAATTAAAAAAGGAACACCCTCGTGGATCAACACTTTAATTTATTGAACAATGAAAGGTCTTAACAATGCTAAATAGCCGGCGCGAACATAATACAATTCAAATTGCGAATGAATTACAAACACACAAATATTTGAATAACAAGAAAATTACAAATAAGTGAATAAACAATACTACCTACACTCAAATTGACAAAAATATCAAAACAAAGAAAACAATATCGTACGATAATTTGATTGCAATTTCAGTCTCTCCATTTTTATGTTTGGCGAATTTGGAGATATTAATGTTGATCAATTTAATTTGAGCGTTTACTTGCAATTTGAAGAAAAATTGAATCAGGTGATTTTTCTTAGCGTACTATAGATGAGCATACATCACATTGCTTGAGATCTAAATCCCCCCTGTATTAAACATTTAATGCGCATGAATATTGATAAATGTTAGCGCGTGAGTTTAGAAGTGTCACCACGGTTTTTGGGAGGAACAGTGGTGACTTTGGCGTTGTTGTATGCGTGTTTTGTAGTAGTGATGACACTCATTTAGGCGGCAAGCTGTCAAATATGTGTCTGCAAGGTCTAAATGCTAGAATCTGTTCGTTGCTAAAATTGGAGATTATTAACAGCCATTTGCTTGACAAGGTCCTCTAATGAAGGTCTGAAAGGTGCATAGGTGGTCACTTGAGGAGTGTTATGTGGCAGAGGATTCTCATAACAAAGTTTTGGATGGTATCTATACTGGTTGTTTTTTTGAGGAATTTAATATTAGAATTTAATCATACGAAATTATCACGTTCAGCTTTTAGACTACATTTATAATAACAATTAACCTGAACAGTTATAATTACCAAAAATCAATAACAATAACATATTAATAGTTATAAAAACTATTTCTCATCTTCCAGACAATACCTGTCACAACACGTCATTAGTATAACAATTTATAATTACAACTCCATATTATCACAATTTAACAACAACTCAAGTCACATCACATCACAATTAAATCACACTCATGCCACATACAATGAGACTCTACAACTGCACATGCATGTGGTACCCAGGGCTTCAGCCCCCATCGCCAATTGCCAGTTAAACAGAGGGATCAAGGCATAAGCCTTCGTCACTAATTTGCCAATCCAGACCGTCGCCAAAAATGCATATGTATATGAATGCAACAAACACACACAACAAACAACATCATAGTCACAAGGCATAAGCCTATATCGTCGCTATACTAATAAATAGAGGTATACATCGTCACTGAAACATCTTCCAACTTCGCATAAAACAACAACAATTATCACCACAACAACAACTAATTTCATCGAATCAACACGACAGAATCACAACAAATAATCAGAAATAATTTCCTACAAATTTAACCCCCACATATCATTCATCATGAGTCCGGTTATAGAGTTAGAACCCCACCCCTTACCTTGTATTCGGAGTCCGTTCTACAATTCTACCGATCGAAGCCATCTAGCCTTAGCTCCCAACCATTGACTCTTTTAATCAGAATCAAAAGCTGAAAATTTTCCCAAATATGCAGCTACAGTGCGATGATGATATCTCACAACTCAGACCTTATTTTGAAGATCCCAATGGTCAAAAGTTAGATATAGGTGTTGCGAACCTACCCACAAAATTTGGCGACGATCCAACGGTTAACGAATCGGGGATCTTCGATTTAGTGAGACTGCTGCAAGAAAAACGAGAATGAATTTCTCTCCTATTTTCTCTCTTCTCTACAACTTCCCATGACCAATTCCCCAAGACTTTTTCTCTTCTAATTAGCCTAATCCTTATCTTAACCTAATTTCATTAAACCTATTGGGCCTAACATTCACACCTCACCTTTTACTACCACCATCACTTAATTAAGTCCATATAATAAATCTAGTATTTCTTCAATACTATTTCTACAACTTAATCAATTAATTAATCAACTAATTAATCATAAAAACTCATGTCAATAATTCTCAACACTCCACAAATTCAATAATTAAATTCGAAATAATTTGAATGTATATAATTAAATAATTAACTAAATACCCGGTGTTACATTGTCCTTCAAGGTTACTGAAAATATATTTTCAAGTAGTTGTCCTACACTCATCAGATTGCTCTCCATGTCAGGCACGTACCATATGTAACGCCCCGATTATTTGATAATTTATTTAGTTAAATAGTATTATTATTATTTCTGTTATTATCGGTCGATAATTTTAATTGTGGAGAATTAATCTATTATATCGGTGGAATATCGTTAGAAATAGTATTTTAAATCATTTTGAGTTAATGAGCTTATTGGGCCTATTTTTACTAAATGAGGAATAGTAGTGTGGTGTTAATTTTTAGGCGCAATGTTATTTTAAGAAGAGGTTTTAGTGTTAGTAAAAGAGTAAGGGAAGTGTAGAGATATCATAAAAGAGAAGTCATTTTGGAAGAGAGGAGGCTAGGTCTTGAAGAGGAGAAGCAAGCTTAGAGAAATCCCAATCCAAGTGCTAGGATTTGTAGAGTTTTCTTCAATCCAAACAAGGTAAGGGTAGGGTTCTCTTCCTATAATGGGGCCTATGAGCAATTGTATGTTGGGGATTAGAGATTTAGGTTGTTGCAATTGCTTGTGTTAATTGATTGTTTGAAATAGAATTTTGCCATGAAATCGATTGAATCTAAGTTGCTGTGTTCCTAAATTACTGTCCAGAAATGATTTCCGTGTTATAATTGTCGAATGAAAACCTAGAAATGGAACTGAAATGAACGAATCCCTGTTTACTGAGAAGGCCGCCTCAAACCTATACTTTCATTTCCATAAATCCATTACTGAAGTGCTATGAGGCGCACACCTGGGTGTAGATTAGTGGAGACGCACGCCCCAGGGATTGGAGGGGGCTGTCTCAAGCTAATGTTCCTCCATTGTTCCTTTTTTTGTTAATGGCAAATTGGTATGTAGCTGATTCTCAATGGAGATGCCCGCTCTAGTAGCTTAAGTCACTTGTTCTTTTCTTCTTGCTTTGGAGACGCTGGTCTCATGTGGGGGTGACCGCCCTAGTAGCCTAAAGCTTCTTATTTCTTTACTGTGTTGGGGACGCACGTCCCATGTTTCACCATCAATGAGACGGCCGCCTTTGCCCTATTCCTCCATTGTTTTTTTCCTTTTTTTCTATTCATTCTTGTATGGTATGTGTTACAGGATAAGTTTAATTGGTAAATAAATTATATAACTTAATAGTAATTAACAGAAAACTGAAACAATAGCATTTTGTATATTTATGATTGGAACAACATGTTTAGTACTAGTAGCAGATGAAATAATGCAGTAGCAGAATTTAGTATCCTTAAATAACAGGAAATGTTCAAATTATCCGATGAATGTATAACCGGAAATTAATTGAATTGTGTCCGATTAACCGGTATTGAATTGTGATTATATCTTATGAATTGTTGTGGATATCTTTGTGATTATTTGTTAATGGCACTGACCGTTAATTATGTGAATTATTGGAATTGTTCTGTTGTTTATATGAATTCGTTGGAATATGTGTGAAGTGTTAGTACCTTTAATAATCGGTAATAATTGTGATATAGGCGTATGCCTTGTGATGAATATTTTGTGAAGTATATGATGATGATGATGTTGTGAGGTGTCCGGTTCATTGAGTCGCATACATTTGCATATATATATATATATATATATACATATATATATATATATATATATATATATATATATATATTGTGACGGCCTGGATTGGCAATTTAGTGATGAAGGCTTATGCCTTGTGCCTCTGAATTAGGAAATTGGTGACGGGGTTGAAGCTCCGATTGGTACCACATGCATATGCATGAGTCATGTCCCATGTATCTTATGTGATTCATAGTTGTGACGTTTTATGACTATATTGTGATTGTATTTTGTGACTTGTTAAATGATAGAAATATGTGAAGATGTGAATTAATGATTTTATGAATAGTATGATAATATCAATACTTGTGAATGCGATTAACTAAATATGTCTAGTTTCTGATATACAATTTGTCATGTGCTCAATTATATGAATTGATATCTCACCCTCACTTTGTGTCGCCGTTGCCTTTATATTGGTAACGTGCAGGTAATCCGCTTTGAGGGAGAGATTAGCCGAGTTGGTCTTGATTTGTTGTCACTCTGATACGTACCACTCGGGGGACGAACGTTTTGATTTACTTGTTTTTGGATTATTATGTCTTAATGAATACTTGAGTTGTCTTTTTGAGATTGTCACTTTAAATTCTATTAATTGTTGAATTAAGATGCTAATTTGAGATTGTCACTTTAAATTCTGCTAATTGTTGAATTAAGATGCTAAGAATCCTTGAATTGGTTGTTGCGTTTCCATTGCACTTTTGTGGAAGTTGATTCATGTTAAAGACTATTATTTGATGTTATCGGCTCCTCCGTATCCTGTGAATGCTATGTATCCGCTTTATGCGATGAGGTGATTTGTCTTTGAGAATGAATATGTGATACCTCAATTGCTTCGTTGTGAATTTTTATACTCTTATTTTATTTAAATACTGTGGGTAGAATTGGGGTGTTACAACATACATCCTTAATCAGTAAACTTTTTCCATTCTTCAATTTTAGTTTGAACTTTCCCATTCCTTCAGCATTCAGATGATCATCATCAGCACTCTGATCATGGTCTTTCTACCAGGGTCAAAATCAATCAGTCCACCATTTTCCGTCTTCCTTCTCAAATGCCATAAGTAGCACAAGTTCACCCTTAAAATCTCCTATGGCTATGTTGGCTTCTTCATCCTTTCTTTCTTTCTTTGGCCAATAATCGGCAGCAAAATGGCCAAACCTGTTACAATTATTGCATTGAACCTTTCTCTTATCAAATTTCTCCTTTCCCTTTTAAACATTCTTATGTTTCTTCTCATCTAGATTCGATACTTCTGACTTGTGAGAACCATCACCATTCTTATGTTTCTTCTCATCTAGATTGGAGACTTCTGACTTGTAAGAACCATCACCATTTAATTTTTTCACTAGCCATCCTTGCTTCTCATTCTTCTTAACAAAAGAAGTTTTAAGAGCCTGTTTTGTTTCCCTTTAAGAGTTCCTTTTAGTGGGACATGATTATTGTACCTCTAAACTACTATAAAGTTCTTCAATTCTCATGGTGTTAGTGTATTTCGAATGTTCTATGGCTACAACTACGTAATCAAACTGAGAAGTAAGTGATCTAAGTACCTTTTCAATGATTACTTGTTCGAAGAACGTTTCTCCACAAGCCTTCATCTTATTCATGACCACAATCACTCTAGAGATGTACTCAGACACATTTTCATTGTTCTTCATGCTGATATTCTCGTAACTCTTACGTAGGGAATGCAACTTTACTTCCTTCACTGATACGTCGCCACCATAACATCAGACAACTATGTCCCACGCCGCCTTCACCGTCGTCAAGTCCACAATCTTCTTAGACATTGTCGTATCCACACACTAATGGATATAGAACCATGCCTTCTGATTCTTCTTCCTAGTTTCATGTTGCTCCTTTCTTTGCGCTTTTGTGGCATTCTCTGCAACTAGTGTGTAACTGTCATTGACAAGATCAAGAACATCTTGAGCGCCAAACGCCACACCCATCTGAATCGACCACCGATGCAAATTATTTCCATTGAATACTAGAAGCTTTGTATTCAAGCTAGTGTTTCTGCCGTTCATCTTCGTTCTTGTGCAAATCACTCAATTCTTACCAACACTTGTGTTTCCCAAACCCCGAGAATCAAGAAATGGGATTCTCTACGATTTCGATTTTCAATTCAATATGAATTTGAGGAGCAAAATCAATCACAAACCTCACATACACTTGTGTTTTCTTGTGAATCGAACCAGAGCTCTGGATACCAATTGTTGGAGTTACAACTCCATTGATGCACAAGATTGAAGATGAAATTTTTTGCAGAGATAGAGAGAGAGAGAGAAAGACGTAACAAACTTTTTTCTCAACAAACTCTACTACTCAATTGTGTTCAATCTGTTACAAATGCAACTAACTTTGAGTTTATATACACTAGCCCTAAACTCAAATGCAACCCAAATGAAATTTAAATGCAAATGAAACTAAACTCAAATGCAAGACTTGAATTTAAATTACATTTAACAATTCGAACACTCAAAAACATATTATAAACTCTTAAATATATATATATATATATATATATATATATATATATATATATATGTATATGTATATATATATATATAGAGAGAGAGAGAGAGAGAGGGAGAGAGAGAGAGAGAGAAGGAGTTTAATTTTCTTTTTTATGTCTTTATAAGGTTGTAAGCCCAAAACATTGTTAAACTTTTATGGGCTTCAAGATACATGAATAGAGATTTGCTTCTTCACTTTTATGGGTGTTCTCCCACTATCACCATGAAATGAAATGTCAAAAATACATCTTGCATCTGGAGTTACACATTTTTAACCCAATTCTAGGAGATAATAGATGAGCAATTCTTATTTGTTCTAAAAAATAGTTTGAAGATGTATCTTCGTATAAATATATAATGATCCAGTCATGCATCCGAATAATGCCTAATAAGTTACAAATTTTATTTTAATGTACCAAAAGTGTAAAACTAAATTGATTACCAAAGCGAATCATTTTTCAATCCTCCGGTCATGCATCTTCGTATAAATATATAATGATCCAGTCATGCATCCGATCGTTCCTTTTTCAATCCTCCGGTTGTAGAAAATTTGTTGAGCGGATCTTTAATCCCTCAATCCCTTATGCACGGCTGAATTGATTACCAGAGCGAATCGATCGTCAAAAACCTTCGTACCAAATCTTTGATGAAGAAGGAAAAACCCTAAGGTTTTATACAAGAAACACCCTCAACAATCTTCACTCGAACAAGATAAATGTCTATCGTCGAATCTCGAACAAGACAAATGTCTACCGTCTGTCATACCCCAAAATTTGCCCATCTCATTTCTCTTATTCAAACTCATATCAAAGTACAATGCTCAAGGACACTCCTCCTAAACAATGGTTCAAATAACTAGGGTTGTTGATTTCTCTGAAGAAAATGAATGAATCAAGGGCTCCAATAAATTTCATATGGCTTATGATGTTTCAAACTACCTCCATGACACAATTCAGGTTTCAATTCCAAGAATTGACCAGTCAATTGTTCAGAAAGTCAACAGTCGACCAGTTTGACCTAAAAGTCAACTGTGGTCAAAGTACAGTCAAAACTCCTGATTTTTTATCAACAAGCTTGTTTTGAAGTATCATTCACCATTTGATCAAGGATTGATCATGGTTCATCAAGAAAAGATCAGAAATCAACAAATTCAAAAGTTTCTAAAAATTAGGGTTTTTATAGGAGAAAGTCAACTGAACTTTGACCAGCCATAAATTCCACATGGAACACCATAAATTTCCCATCCAAAGCTCATTTTGAAGGAAATTGAATTATCTACAACTTTGTCTCTCACATGCCAAGTCTAAAAATGCTTCACTTGAGAGATATGGATCAAAAGATTATAGGTCCTTTTTTGAAAGTCAACCAAAAGCAGTTTTTGTCAAAGCCCATATCATCAAGATAAATTCTTCAAATGGAAAAAAGCTTCCAAAGTGGCTTGTAGAGGACATCTTGAGGTTTCCAAAAAGTCCTAGAACTCCTCCATATCTTAAAAATTAAGGGAGATATGCCTTGTCAAAGTTGGTCAATTTTAAGGAAAAAATGTGAAATAAAAGGCCTCCAAATGGATTTCTTTGCAAAGAGGCCCAATATTTTTTGGTCCAATCTTGCTATACAAGTCATCTAGAAGCTCTAATCAGGAGGCCACGAATTTTCTATTAAACTTTGATTTTATTTGAATTTTATTTCAATAAAATCATGGATTTAATCAATATTTGGAAGAAAAATTGAAAAGATTTGATTTTTCCTTGATTTCAATCATAATCAATCATCATTTAAGGCATATTACCAATATTATTTCGTTCTCTACAAGACTTGGTTGAAAAATATGGGAACTGAGCAAATTTAGAAAGGATTGAAAACATATTTTCAATCAAATTTTTTCAAATGAGCAATCAAATATTCACTAAGATTTTCCCTAGTTTTATAACCCTAATTCATTCCATTATATATACTGATTGATTCCAGACCCTGAGCACGAATTTTCTGCAGGCCAAGAGCCCTAACTAAGAGCAAAAAGTTCAAGAAATTTTCATAATCGATTTTGTGATTGCAGCTTGATTCAAGACATTCTGAAGACTCAAACACGTTCCAGGGACATCACTAAGGAGATTCAGATACTTACAAGGATTCCAAGCACTCAGAATTGTCCGTAAATCCTCACGGTTTGATCAAATACTCCTTGACTCGAGGATACCTTAGCAAATGTTGCCCTCAGTTCATTATCATCATATGAGATCTAGTCCCTCGGTGTTGCCACGAATAAAATGATGATCGTCCCTTCGAATGCTAAGGTATCCTCATTGGTTGCCTAAAAATGACTATTATATCCTTCCCAAATACTACTTGCCCTCTTTATGGTACGGACAGTCTTATGGCGAATGATAATCCTCGATGACCCGTTTTACATCCAATGAAAGGACTACCTACCCTCCTTATGGTATGGATAGCCCTTTCAAACGAAAACTTAAAGAACAAGAAAGATAATCTTAGGGTAGGTGCTCTTAAATGCTTGCTCAATTCAAACAAATTCAAACTACTTTTCACACCTCCTTTTTAAAACAATTTCCAAAAGGCTACGCTTATTTACAAGCTAAAGTCCTTATTCAAATATTTTCAATTCACACACGACACTCTTTCAAACAATTCAAATAAACAAGTGAGCTAAGCAATTAAGAGCCCATTGATAACCATGGATACAAAGGGTGCTTACACCTTCCCTTTGTATAACCTTCCCCCCGAACACAAAATCTTTCAAAGGTCTTTCCTGTTATTTTTGCCTTTCCAATTGGATAAAATAAAAGTCGGTGGCGACTCTTGCTATCCGCGACATTTTAAAAAAGTCAGTTCTCCCACCGTATTACATTGAGGCAAATCGGTAATTACACCCTCTTGTAATGTAGGACATGTATCTGTTGGGTGTTTAATAGAAGTGCAAATTCCACATAAATTTACTATTTGAGTTTTTCCTACTGCTAACTATCTCACTAATGAAGTACGATCATCAATTTCGGTTTCTAAAGCCTTGTGGGAAGAAGCTTGAATCTCATTAACTCCTTTTTTTAGGACCACATAATTGTTTCTGGTTGTGAACTGTGGGGAGTTGAGTGACATGTTCTCAATTAAGGTTTTAGCTGCAGTCGGAGTCTTATCATTAAGGACTCCTCCACTAGCATCATCTAAAATATTTATGTTCATAGGTAATAGTCCTTCATAAAAGTAATAAATTTGCAATTGCTTAGAAATCTAGTGTTGATGACAACTTGACACTAACTTCTTGAATCTCTCCCAATACTCGTCTAATGATTCCATGCCAACTTGTCTAATACACATCTTTCTTTTCTGATTGATGCAGCTCTGGAGGCAGGAAAGTATCTTTCTAAGAACAATCTTTTCAGAGCATTCCAGCTTGTGACATAATTTGGCTCGAGATAGTACAACCAATCTTTTGTAGCACCATGTTATAAGAATGGAAAGGCTTTGAGCTTGATGTGATCCTCTATGATTCCTTCAGGCCTCAATGGTGTAGAGCACACAACCTGGAATTCTTTTAGATGCTTATGCGGATCCTCACCTGCAAGACCACTAAACCTTGGCAACAAATGTATTAAATCGAATTTCAACACAAAAGGTACATCAACAGCAGGATAATCAATACATAAAGCATTATAAATCATATCAGGTGCAACAAGTTCTCTTAGAATTTTTTTCCAGCCATGTTATGATAATGAAACTCAAAATCAAATAAATTATGAGAACAAGAATCAGCAGTGCAACATTAAACACAAAATACCATCAATGTCCCTATTAAGCAAAATCAATTAGAAGACTAATAAAGATTAAAAAAAATAGAAAAAATACAAAAAAAACCAAATTTAATCTAATTAAGTCAAGTAAAAATTTCACAATTTTTTTTGAATTTTCTGAAAATATGAAAACAGCAAAAAAAATCATTAAAAAAAATAGAAAAATAAGGAATTTGCAATTTTAAGGTTCAAAATTCTAAAAGAGTATTGTTCATTGATTTGTTTTTGATTTTTTGGAAAAAAAATTAGGAGTAAATCGAAACAGTAGCTTCCAAACTTACCTGATAAACTGAAATACTTTTCAGTGTGCTACAACCCGTATTACAATCCTGAAAATCAACAAACACAATAAAACAAGAAAATGCTAACAAGACTCTAAACTAGGATCCTAAATCAGCTAATATTGACAGAGAGTCCCCGACAACGACGCCAATTTGATTTGTTGCCTCACACGGGTAAAAAATGAGTAATAAAAATTGTAGTTAGAGAAAGCGACACACGAGTATCGTATCACAAGGACTATTGGTAAAATTAACCCACTACAGAAACGATTTAGGGGGTTTTAAGTTTCGATCAAGAAAATAGGAAAAATAAGTTATTTTCAAATAAGTTAAAACGAATCAACCCATAGTTTGGTTTCCCAACTAGTCATGAATTAAGCAAGTGTGATTCAACATACACAATTTAACGGTAAAGCAATGCTAAAACGCAAAACATATCAAGGAAACATAAACCAATCGAATTAAATCAACAACATACTATATAACTTGAATTAAGCATACAAGACATATAGAAGAATATTGAAAGGAAAAAGAAATTGGGTTGAAAATATAAATCCTCAAAGTTTTGGTGGAAACATGAACAATAGATTCCTCCTTGGTGATTAGTTCTCCATGAACCGTACAAACAAAGTATTTTTCATAAAAATTAGGAATGACCATAATAGCTGCGATTTTAGCTTTAAGTAATACAAGGGAAGTCGGTCCCTAATGGCAACCGACTCAAAAATTACAAAAACAACCCCAAAACAGTGTATTTTATTAAGTCTGGAACTTAAACGGATTATTCGACCGTTCTGCACTCCAAATCAGCTTCTGGCTTCAACATGAAACTTGTATTTGTTTCTCTTGGATTTATAACACATATTAGAACACACAAAATGACATCTTGTAGCTCCAATTATGGTTTGCATAATAAAAGGAATCAAATAACTGTTTATGCTGAAAATAAAGTACAAAATTTAACTAAAGCCAGAAATAAACTTAATTATAAAAACACACTAAAATAGTAAAAATAAAAAAAACAAACTATAGAATTGGCTAAGTACGATAGTAGAAGAATGTGCATTAAAATGCACTGATCACTCACCTCCACCATCTGTTCTGAGGATCTTCAATCTTTGTCCAATTAATTTTCAGCCTTCACTTTGAACTTCTTAAACTTAGCAAACACCTCGTGTTTAAACTTTATGAGTGATACCCGTGTCATTCTTGTGAACTCACCCACAAATGACAAAAAAGTATTTATTTTCTCAAAGTTAAGGTACCTCAAATGGCCCACATACATCATAATACACTACACCAAAAACATGAGTTTCTCTTAGAGGCATTTCTTATGAGAATGACAATCTTGGTTGCTTGCCTCTCATGCATATATCACATGATTTCTCTGGTGCCATAATCTTTGGAATTCCATGTACCAGATTCTTTGAACTTAGATGCCCTAAACTTTTCAAGTTTAGATGTCCAAATCTTTTATGCCACAACTCACTTTCCTTTACACAACTAGTTGCACTAAGGCATTGAGTGTATGTTGTTTCAATATTCACCTTGAATCTCTTGTTTCTTCCCTATTAAGAATGCACAATCAACTTATAATTACAATCATACAACTTTAAGAGATTGTCCTTCAAGGTTACTGAAAATATATTTTCAAGTATTTGTCCTACACTCATCAGATTGCTCTCCATGTCAGGCACGTACCATATGTAATGCCCCGATTATTTGATAATTTATTTAATTAAATAGTATTATTATTATTTTTGTTATTATCGGTCGATAATTTTAATTGTGGAGAATTAATCTATTATATCGGTGGAATATCGTTAGAAATAGTATTTTAAATCATTTTGAGTTAATGAGCTTATTGGGCCTATTTTTACTAAATGAGGAATAGTAGTGTGGTGTTAATTTTTAGGCGCAATGTTATTTTAAGAAGAGGTTTTAGTGTTAGTAAAAGAGTAAGGGAAGTTTAGAGATATCATAAAAGAGAAGTCATTTTGGAAGAGAGGAGGCTAGGTCTTGAAGAGGAGAAGCAAGCTTAGAGAAATCCCAATCCAAGTGCTAGGATTTGTAGAGTTTTCTTCAATCCAAACAAGGTAAGGGTAGGGTTCTCTTCCTATAATGGGGCCTATGAGCAATTGTATGTTGGGGATTAGATATTTAGGTTGTTGCAATTGCTTGTGTTAATTGATTGTTTGAAATAGAATTTTGCCATGAAATCGATTGAATCTAAGTTGCTGTGTTCCTAAATTACTGTCCAGAAATGATTTCCGTGTTATAATTGTTAGAACAAGATTTGTTCTGATCAATATTCTTAGTTTTGATGATAACAAGGATATGAATTTTGTGTGAGATAATGTGGTACTCTAATACATTGCAATTTCCCTTTCAGGAAATATATAAAGAGTATGCACAAATCAGCGCTCAGAAGCTTTGTCTCAGAAGGTTCAGCATGCAACATCAGAACATGGTCTGGCAAGACATCAGAAGATGGTCAAGGCAGAATCAGAACATGGGTCTATGGAAGCATCAGAAGAACTTGAGGTCAGAAGCAGAAGCACTGAAGTTCTCATGGTATCACGCTCAGAAGCACTTCAAGGTCAGAAGACAAGAAGATGCTATGCACCAAGCTGTTTGACTCTGATGATATTCAAATATTATATTCAAACATCAGATCAGAAGAAAGTACAGGTGGCAGGCTACGCTGACTGACAAAAGGAACGTTGGAAGCTATTAAAGGCAACGTCAGTAGACACAGCGTGAACAAGGCTCGAGGTAGTTGACAAAAGCGTGAAACATTAAATGCAAAGCTGTACGGAATACGCAAAGCATTAAATGCGCTCAACGGTCATCTTCTCAAACGCCTATAAATATGAAGTTCTGATGAGAAGCAAGGTTGACGATTTTGAAAGAACTAACTCTGAAAGACTTGCTGAAACGCTGTTCAATTCAAAGCTCAGAAACTTCATCTTCATCAAAGCTCACTACATTGCTGTTGTAATATATTAGTGAGATTAAGCTTAAACGTTAAGAGAAATATCACTGTTGTGATTATAGCTTTTCAGAAGCATTTGTAATACTCTTATTTGATTACATTAATTTGTAAGTAACTAGAGTGATCAAGTGTTGATCAGGATACTCTAGGAAGTCTTAGCTTGTGTCTAAGCAGTTGTAATTAGAGTGATCACGTGGTGGTCAGGATACTCTAAGAAAGTCTTAGCTTGTGTCTAAGCATTTGTTCCTGGAGTGATCAGGTTGTGATCAGGATACTCTAGAAGACTTAGTCGCAGACTAAGTGGAAAACCATTGTAATCTGTTGCGATTAGTGGATTAAATCCTCAGGTGAGGTAAATCACTCCGTGGGGGTGGACTGGAGTAGTTTAGTTAACAACGAACCAGGATAAAAATAACTGTGCATATTGTTTTTATCATTCAAGTTTTTAGACTACACTTATTCAACCCCCCCCCCCCTTTCTAAGTGTTTTTCTATCCTTCAATTGGCATCAGAGTGCCGGTTCTAAGGTGCAAGCACTTAACCGTGTTTAGAAAAGATTCAGGAAGAGAAAAACGCTTGAGTAAAAGATGGCTGGTGAAATCCCAACAAATCCAACTCCATCTACATCTGGCTCTGCTGAGCAATACAATGGTAACAATGGTTATACTAGACCACCAATATTCGATGGTGAAAACTTTGAATATTGGAAAGATAAACTGGAAAGTTACTTTCTTGGTCTAGATGCTGATCTATGGGATCTTCTGTTGGATGGTTACAAACATCCTGTTAAAGCTACTGGTGTAAGGCTCACGAGAAGCGAAATGAATGATGATAAAAAGAAAGATTTCAAGAATCATCACAAATGCAGGACTGTTTTGCTGAATGCTATCTCTCATGCTGAGTATGAGAAGATATCTAACAGGGAAACGGCCCATGACATATATGAGTCCTTGAAGATGACTCATGAAGGAAATGCTCAAGTCAAGGAGACCAAAGCTCTTGCTCTAATCCAGAAGTATGAAGCCTTCAAGATGGAGGATGATGAAGACATTGAAAAGATGTTTTCAAGATTTCAAACTCTGACTGCTGGATTGAGAGTTCTCGACAAAGGCTACACCAAGGCTGATCATGTAAAGAAGATCATCAGAAGCTTACCCAGAAGATGGGGTCCAATGGTGACTGCATTCAAGATTGCCAAGAATCTGAATGAAGTTTCTTTGGAAGAGCTTATTAGTGCCTTGAGAAGCCATGAAATTGAGCTGGACGCAAACGAGCCTCAGAAGAAAGGTAAGTCTGTTGCATTAAAATCTAATATTAAAAAATGCACTAACGCTTTTCAGGCTAGAGAAGAAGATCCTGAAGAATCAGAATCTAAAGAAGAAGACGAACTGTCCATGATCTCCAAAAGGGTAAACCAACTCTGGAAGAGCAAGCAAAGGAAGTTCAGAGGCTTCAGAAGCTCAAAGAGATTTGAACGTGGAGAATCTTCTGGTGACAGAAGATCTGACAAGAAGAAGGCTGTCTGCTATGAGTGCAATGAGCCTGGACATTACAAGAATGAGTGTCCGAAACTTCAGAAGGAGAATCCCAAGAAGAAGTTTCATAAGAAGAAAGGTCTTATGGCAACATGGGATGATTCTGAATCAGAATCAGGATCAGACTCTGAAGGAGAGCAGGCAAACTTTGCGCTAATGGCGACAGAAGATGATGGATCAGAATCTACATCAGAATCAGATTCTGAAGAGGTATTTTCTGAACTATCTAGAGAAGAGTTAGTTTCCATTTTAACAGAGCTTCTTGAATTAAAAGCTCATCTTAGTATCAAATACAAAAAGCTTAAAAACCAATTTGAATTCGAAACCAAGAAGCTTGAGTTGGAAAATTCTGAATTAAAAGAAAAAGTTTTAAAATTATCCAATAATTTTGGATCTCCTTCTGATTCAGAAAAATCCACTCCCAGTCTGAATCATATTATGAAAGAATATGATTTAAGTTTCAGGAAGTTCTTATCTAGAAGTGTTGGCAGAAGTCAGCTAGCTTCTATGATATATGCTGTGTCTGGGAACAAGAGAGTTGGCATTGGTTATGAGGGTGAAATCCCATACAAGCTTGAATCTGTGGATGATATGAAAATATCATACAAGCCTCTGTATAACCAATTTAAATTTGGCCACTCCCATGATATTAAGCACACATCACATGCACAAAGTTTTCACATAACACACACCAAGAAGCATGTGACACAACCTAAGAAATATCATGAAACTCAGAATAAGAAATATCATGTTGTTCCTCCTGTTAAATATTTTGCTAAACCCAAGTTCAATCAGAACTTGAGGAGAACTAACAAGAAAGGACCCAAGAAAATGTGGGTACCTAAGGAAAAGATTATCCCTATTGGAGATATCCTTGGCGGCAAAAAGGACAGAAAGCAAAATGTCATGGTACCTGGACTCTGGGTGCTCGCGACACATGACGGGAAGAAGGTCTACATTCCAAGACCTGGTGCTTAAACCAGGTGGAGAAGTCAAGTTTGGAGGAGATCAGAAGGGCAAAATCATTGGCTCTGGAACCATAAGTCTTGGTAACTCTCCTTCCATAACTAATGTACTTCTTGTTGAAGGATTAGCTCATAACTTATTATCCATAAGTCAATTAAGTGACAATGGTTATGACATAATCTTCAATCAAAAGTCTTGCAAGGCTGTAAGTCAGAAGGATGGCTCAATCCTATTTACAGGCAAGAGGAAGAACAACATTTATAAGATTGATCTTTCTGATCTTGAGAAGCAGAAGGTGACTTGTCTTATGTCTGTTTCTGAAGAGCAATGGGTCTGGCACAGAAGATTAGGACATGCTAGTTTGAGAAAGATTTCTCAGATTAACAAACTAAATCTAGTCAGAGGACTCCCAAATCTGAAATACAAATCAGATGCTCTTTGTGAAGCATGTCAGAAGGGCAAGTTCTCCAGACCTGCATTCAAGTCTAAGAATGTTGTTTCTACCTCAAGGCCGTTAGAACTCTTGCACATTGATCTGTTTGGCCCAGTCAAAACAGCATCTGTCAGAGGGAAGAAATATGGATCAGTCATCGTTGATGATTATAGCCGCTGGACATGGGTAAAGTTCTTGAAACACAAGGATGAGTCTCATTCAGTGTTCTTTGAATTCTGCACTCAGATTCAATCTGAGAAAGAGTGCAAGATCATAAAGGTCAGAAGTGATCATGGTGGCGAATTTGAGAACAGATTCTTTGAGGAGTTCTTCAAAGAAAATGGTATTGCCCATGATTTCTCTTGCCCTAGAACTCCACAGCAAAATGGAGTTGTAGAGCGAAAGAATAGGACTCTACAAGAAATGGCCAGAACCATGATCAATGAAACCAATATGGCTAAGCATTTCTGGGCAGAAGCAATTAACACTGCATGTTATATTCAGAATAGAATCTCTATCAGACCTATTCTAAATAAGACTTCTTATGAATTGTGGAAGAACAGAAAGCCCAACATTTCATATTTCCATCCTTTTGGATGTGTATGTTTTATTCTGAATACTAAAGATCATCTTGGTAAGTTTGATTCTAAAGCACAAAAGTGTTTCCTTCTTGGATATTCTGAACGCTCTAAAGGCTACAGAGTATACAATACTGGAACATTGATTGTAGAAGAATCAATCAATATCAGGTTTGATGATAAGCTTGGTTTTGAAAAACCAAAGCAGTTTGAGAATTTTGCAGATTTTGATATTGATATATCAGAAGCAGTAGAACCAAGAAGCAAAGCTGCAGAAGCTGGCAGTCTCAGAAGCAATGGATCAGAAGATGAAGTTGCTGCATCTTTAGAGAATCTGAGAATTTCTGAAGAACCTACAGTCAGAAGATCACCTAGACTTGCTTCAGCTCATTCAGAAGATGTAATCCTTGGAAAGAAAGATGATCCCATCAGAACAAGGGCATTCCTTAAGAACAATGCAGAATGTCAATTAGGTCTTGTTTCTTTGATCGAGCCAACTTCTGTTAATCAAGCTCTATAAGATCCAGACTGGATAATTGCCATGCAAGAAGAACTAAATCAGTTTACAAGGAATGATGTATGGGACTTGGTTCCTAGACCAAACGGATTTAACATCATAGGTACTAAGTGGGTTTTCAGAAACAAGCTAAGTGAGAAAGGTGAAGTGGTAAGAAACAAAGCCAGGCTGGTTGCTCAGGGTTATAGTCAGCAAGAAGGGATTGATTATACAGAGACCTTTGCACCAGTGGCCAGGTTAGAATCTATTCGTCTATTAATTTCTTTTGCCACTCAACACAACATCACTCTTTATCAGATGGATGTTAAGAGTGCCTTTTTAAATGGTTACATAGATGAAGAAGTTTATGTCCATCAACCTCCTGGTTTTGAAGACTCCATGTCTCCAAATCATGTTTTCAAACTAAAGAAATCATTATACGGATTGAAACAAGCTCCCAGAGCTTGGTATGAACGTTTGAGTTCTTTCCTTCTGGAAAATGGTTTCACTAGAGGAAAAGTGGACACTGCTCTCTTTTGTAAAACATTTAAAAAGGATATTTTAATTTGTCAAATATATGTTGATGATATTATCTTTGGAACATCTAATGCTACACTTGGAAAGGAGTTTGCTAAGTCTATGCAGGCTGAATTTGAAATGAGCATGATGGGAGAACTCAAGTATTTCCTTGGGATTCAAATCAACCAAACTTCCGATGGAACCTATGTTCATCAAATGAAGTATGTGAAAGAACTTCTGAAGAAGTTTAATCTTTCTGAAAGCAAAGAAGCCAAAACTCCTATGCATCCAACATGTGTACTGGGTAAGGATGAGGTAAGTAAGAAGGTAGATCAGAAGTTGTACAGAGGTATGATTGGATCTATTATATATCTAACTGCTTCTAGACCTGACATTCTCTTTAGTGTTTGCTTGTGTGCTCGATTCCAATCAGATCCAAGAGAATCTCATTTAACAGCGGTTAAGAGAATTCTAAGGTATCTGAAAGGTACTACTAATGTTGGTTTAGTTTACAGAAGATCTAAAGAATACAACTTAGTAGGATTCTGTGATGCTGACTATGCTGGAGATAGAATAGAAAGGAAGAGCACTTCTGGAAGTTGTCAATTTCTTGGAAGTCATCTAATCTCATGGTACAGCAAGAAGCAAGCTACTATTGCCCTCTCAACAACAGAAGTAGAATACGTTGCTGCTGCTGGTTGTAGCACACAAATGCTCTGGATGAGAAGTCAGCTGGAAGATTATCAAATATATCAGAGTAACATTCCTATTTTCTGTGATAATACTTCTGCTATATGTTTATCTAAGAATCCTATTTTACATTCAAAAGCTAAACATATTGAGATTAAACATCATTTCATAAGGGACTATGTTCAGAAGGGTGTTATATCTTTAAACTTTGTGGATACAGACCATCAATGGGCTGATATCTTTACAAAACCCCTTGCTGAAGATAGGTTTAAGTTCATTCTGAAGAATATCAGTATGGATTTATGCCCAGAATGAGAAGATGAGAAGATCTTATGTATGAGTATCTTCTGAAATGAAATTGGATTATTGTTTAAGAAGTTCTGATTGAAATCAATTAGAAATTGTGATTCAGTTATTACTAACGTTTCATTGTCTAAGTTGATTCAAAATCTCTTTAAAAGCAAAACAGCTGTAACTGGCTATCAAGATGGTAAACACATGTTCACTATTCCTGGACAAGCGTGCGTGCAGTTGAGGGGACGTCTACTTAGGTAACTGTGCAAATCACGTCTTTTGTCATTATTATCTCTCCTCACGTCAAATAACATTAAATGCCATTCATCATTTCTTTTATTGTCCTTTATGTTTTTATATCCGTCAAACGTTTCCTTTCCCTAGAACGTTTTCCTTCCCCACATTTCCTCTATTTATTTCTCCATTTCTTTGCATTCTTCAATCAATTTTTGTGCTCTCGCTTTTTTTCTCTCATTTCTCTATGAATATCTTTTGTGATAACCCTAGTTCATTCTTCATCGATCTAGCATTCATAATGAATCCTTCGCCTAGTTCTCTTCATCAAAACTTTAAACCAGTTGAAGAAACTAAGTCTCAACAGTGGCTGATCTATTTGAATAAAACGGATGGAAGGGTTAATAGGCTACAGGATGAGAAATATATCTCGGGATGGCATTCCAAGTTCTTCTCAAGTCAGACCTCCTCCTTGATGCTAATGTCAACATCTGTCCAAAGGAAGAAGACTCTCTTGAGATATTGGATGAAGTTAGGACTTAACTTCTATGTTAAGGGAAAGCCCATCTGAGAATACGCTCTCTCCTGGTGAACTGTTCTCAGTTCCTCCCTTGTATTCATTTACTTCTTTCTCTGGGAAGCTGCTCAGGCATGCAGAGTTTCAAGCCTTCATGGCTGAACAAACTGAGAAGACCGCAGGGATTCATGATATGTTAGCTAAGTTAGAGTTGTTGCTCTTAAGTCTTTGTAGTTCTCTTTCCTTGTTGCATCTGTTTTCGTGCATTCCTCTTTTGTAATCCTTCTTGTTGAAATCAATGAAAAGTTATTTATGTTTCCTTCCTTTTGTCTCTTGATTTACATCTGAATCTTTTATGCTTTTTGATGTTATGACAAAAAGGGGGAGAAAATATATGATAAATGATCTGATTAATATTATCAGTTACCGAGTAAAAAGACCCCACATTTACTAACAGAAGCTGCAAGCTTCATATGTTTCTAAGTTGTGTTGTTGCAGGAATCAAAGATTCAAGATCAACATGAGAAGCAACAAGATGATGAATCAAGCTCTTGATTTCTTGAAGCAAGCTGAGTGCTAGGAAGCTTCTGTATTAGAAGCAAAAAGGAAGAATGATCAGAAATTCTGATAATAGAATATGATCCAAATCATTGGCTATTTGCTCTGATACATTGTCTATTGGATCTGACATATTCTATATAGCCTATATGGCTCTGATACATATTTTGTGTTCTGATACACATTTTATGGCTCTGATACACATTTTATGTTCTAACTCATTCGTGCTGACTTTTGTCGTTCAGTTTTGTTCTGTAACATTTCAGGATGTAGAGATGCTCTGATGATACTCTGGTACATTCAACAATGTTCTGATACAATCTAGCATGAAGAGATGTAAGAAGAAATTCAAAGCTCTGAAGCTATCCGAGGGAAGCAGAAATCAGAAGCTATGAATGTTCTAAAGATCCAGAAAACTCAAGTTCTGAAGCGGTCCTAAATGGAAGCATGAATCAGAAGCTGTGAATGTTCTGAAGATCAAAGGAATTCAAGTTCTGAAGCGGTCCTAAATGGAAGCATGAATCAGAAGCTGTGAATGTTCTGAAGATCAAAGAAATTCAAGTTCTGAAGCTGTCCTAAATGGAAGCAGGAATCAGAAGCTGTGAGTGTTCTAGGGATCTAAAGAAATTCAAGTTCTGAAGCTGTCCAATGGAAGCAGAAGTCAGAAGCTATGAATTATCAGAAGCAAGAAGCTTATGTGATTGTCTCTACCGTAATAATCAGGGAAGTCTTTTATTATTAAAGTTCTTCGAGTATTTATTTCAGGGGAGATTGTTAATCTCAGGGGGAGACATATTCACATGCTTATGCTATAGCTGTGTAATTTGTCTTTAGCCGTCTTCTCTTTCTGATCGCAAATTCATATCATTTATATATGTTTTTGTCATCATCAAAAAGGGGGAGATTGTTAGAACAAGATTTGTTCTGATCAATATTCTTAGTTTTGATGATAACAAGGATATGAATTTTGTGTGAGATAATGTGGTACTCTAATACATTGCAATTTCCCTTTCAGGAAATATATAAAGAGTATGCACAAATCAGCGCTCAGAAGCTTTGTCTCAGAAGGTTCAGCATGCAACATCAGAACATGGTCTGACAAGACATCAGAAAATGGTCAAGGCAGAATCAGAACTTGGGTCTATGGAAGCATCAGAAGAACTTGAGGTCAGAAGCAGAAGCACTGAAGTTCTCATGGTATCACGCTCAGAAGCACTTCAAGGTCAGAAGACAAGAAGATGCTATGCACCAAGCTGTTTGACTCTGATGATATTCAAATATTATATTCAAACATCAGATCAAAAGAAAGTACAGGTGGCAGGCTACGCTGACTGACAAAAGGAACGTTGGAAGCTATTAAAGGCAACGTCAGTGGACACAGCGTGAACAAGGCTCGAGGTAGTTGACAAAAGCGTGAAACATTAAATGCAAAGCTGTACGGAATACGCAAAGCATTAAATGCGCTCAACGGTCATCTTCTCAAACGCCTATAAATATGAAGTTCTGATGAGAAGCAAGGTTGACGATTTTGAAAGAACTAACTCTGAAAGACTTGCTGAAACGCTAATCAATTCAAAGCTCAGAAACTTCATCTTCATCAAAGCTCACTACATTGCTGTTGTAATATATTAGTGAGATTAAGCTTAAACGTTAAGAGAAATATCATTGTTGTGATTATAGCTTTTTAGAAGCATTTGTAATACTCTTATTTGATTACATTAATTTGTAAGTAACTAGAGTGATCAAGTGTTGATCAGGATACTCTAGGAAGTCTTAGCTTGTGTCTAAGCAGTTGTAATTAGAGTGATCACGTGGTGGTCAGGATACTCTAAGAAAGTCTTAGCTTGTGTCTAAGCATTTGTTCCTGTAGTGATCAGGTTGTGATCAGGATACTCTAGAAGACTTAGTCGCGGACTAAGTGGAAAACCATTGTAATCTGTTGCGATTAGTGGATTAAATCCTCAAGTGAGGTAAATCACTCCGTGGGGGTGGACTGGAGTAGTTTAGTTAACAACGAACCAGGATAAAAATAACTGTGCATATTGTTTTTATCATTCAAGTTTTTAGACTACACTTATTCAAACCCCCCCCCCCTTTCTAAGTGTTTTTCTATCCTTCAATAATTGTCGTATGAAAACCTAGAAATGGAACTGAAATGAACGAATCCCTGTTTACTGAGAAGGCCGCCTCAAACCTATACTTTCATTTCCATAAATCCATTACTGAAGTGCTATGAGGCGCACACCTGGGTGTAGATTAGTGGAGACGCACGCCCCAGGGTTTGGAGGGGGCTGTCTCAAGCTAATGTTCCTCCATTGTTCCTTTTTTTTGTTAATGGCAAATTGGTATGTAGCTGATTCTCAATGGAGATGCCCGCTCTAGTAGCTTAAGTCACTTGTTCTTTTCTTCTTGCTTTGGAGACGCTGGTCTCATGTGGGGGTGACCTCCCTAGTAGCCTAAAGCTTCTTATTTCTTTACTGTGTTGGGGACGCACGTCCCATGTTTCACCATCAATGAGACGGCCTCTTTTGCCCTATTCCTCCATTGTTTTTTTCCTTTTTTTCTATTCATTCTTGTATGGTATGTGTTACAGGATAAGAGTAATTGGTAAATAAATTATATAACTTAATAGTAATTAACAGAAAACTGAAACAGTAGCATTTTGTATATTTATGAATGGAACAACATGTTTAGTAGTAGTAGCAGATGAAATAATGCAGTAGCAGAATTTAGTATCCTTAAATAACAGGAAATGTTCAAACTATCCGATGAATGTATAACCGGAAATTAATTGAATTGTGTCCGATTAACCGGTATTGAATTGTGATTATATCTTATGAATTGTTGTGGATATCTTTGTGATTATTTGTTAATGGCATTGACCGTTAATTATGTGAATTATTGGAATTGTTCTGTTGTTTATATGAATTCGTTGGAATATGTGTGAAGTGTTAGTACCTTTAATAATCGGTAATAATTGTGATATAGGCGTATGCCTTGTGATGAATATTTTGTGAAGTATATGATGATGATGATGTTGTGAGGTGTCCGGTTCATTGAGTCGCATACATTTGCATATATATATATATATATATATATTGTGACGGCCTGGATTGGCAATTTAGTGATGAAGGCTTATGCCTTGTGCCTCTGAATTAGGAAATTGGTGACGGGGTTGAAGCTCCGATTGGTACCACATGCATATGCATGAGTCATGTCCCATGTATCTTATGTGATTCATAGTTGTGACGTTTTATGACTATATTGTGATTGTATTTTGTGACTTGTTAAATGATAGAAATATGTGAAGATGTGAATTAATGATTTTATGAATAGTATGATAATATCAATACTTGTGAATGCGATTAACTAAATATGTCTAGTTTCTGATATACAATTTATCATGTGCTCAATTATATGAATTGATATCTCACCCTCACTTTGTGTCGTCGTTGCCTTTATATTGGTAACGTGCAGGTAATCCGCTTTGAGGGAGAGATTAGCCGAGTTGGTCTTGATTTGTTGTCACTCTGATACGTACCACTCGTGGGACGAACGTGTTGATTTACTTGTTTTTGGATTATTATGTCTTGATGAATACTTGAGTTGTCTTTTTGAGATTGTCACTTTAAATTCTATTAATTGTTGAATTAAGATGCTAATTTGAGATTGTCACTTTAAATTCTGCTAATTGTTGAATTAAGATGCTAAGAATCCTTGAATTGGTTGTTGCGTTTCCATTGCACTTTTATGGAAGTTGATTCATGTTAAAGACTATTATTTGATGTTATCGGCTCCTCCGTATCCTGTGAATGCTATGTATCTGCTTTATGCGACGAGGTGATTTGTCTTTGAGAATGAATATGTGATACCTCAATTGCTTCGTTGTGAATTTTTATACTCTTATTTTATTTAAATACTGTGGGTAGAATTGGGGTGTTACAACATACATCCTTAATCAGTAAACTTTTTCCATTCTTCAATTTTAGTTTGAAATTTCCCATTCCTTCAGCATTCAGATGATCATCATCAGCACTCTGATCCTGGTCTTTCTACCCGGGTCAAAATCAATCAGTCCACCATTTTCCGCCTTCCTTCTCAAATGCCATAAGTAGCACAAGTTCACCCTTAAAATCTCCTATGGCTATGTTGGCTTCTTCATCCTTTCTTTCTTTCTTTGGCCTATAATCGGCAGCAAAATGGCCAAACCTGTTACAATTATTGCATTGAACCTTTCTCTTATCCAATTTCTACTTTCCCTTTTAAACATTCTTATGATTCTTCTGATCTAGATTCGATACTTCTGACTTGTGAGAACCATCACCATTCTTATGTTTCTTCTCATCTAGATTGGAGACTTCTGACTTGTAAGAACCATCACCATTTAATTTTTTCACTAGCCATCCTTGCTTCTCATTCTTCTTAACAAAAGAAGTTTTCAGAGCCTGTTTTGTTTCCCTTTAAGAGTTCCTTTTAGTGGGACATGATTATTGTGCCTCTAAACTACTATAAAATTCTTCAATTCTCATGGTGTTAGTGTATTTCGAATGTTCTATGGCTACAACTACGTAATCAAACTGAGAAGTAAGTGATCTAAGTACCTTTTCAATGATTACTTGTTCGAAGAACGTTTCTCCACAAGCCTTCATCTTATTCATGACCACAATCACTCTAGAGATGTACTCAGACACATTCTCATTGTTCTTCATGCTGATATTCTCATAACTCTTACGTAGGGAATGCAACTTTACTTCCTTCACTGATACGTCGCCACCATAACACCAGACAACTATGTCCCACGTCGCCTTCACCGTCGTCAAGTCGACAATCTTCTTAGACATTGTCGTATCCACACA
Organism: Vicia villosa; assembly: GCF_029867415.1. Taxonomy (NCBI): domain Eukaryota; kingdom Viridiplantae; phylum Streptophyta; class Magnoliopsida; order Fabales; family Fabaceae; genus Vicia; species Vicia villosa. The sequence goes on from NC_081180.1 coordinate 191,168,075, forward strand.
CTAATGGATATAGAACCATGCCTTCTGATTCTTCTTCCTAGTTTCATGTTGCTCCTTTCTTTGCGCTTTTGTTGCATTCTCTGCAACTAGTGTGTAACTGTCATTGACAAGATCAAGAACATCTTGAGCGCCAAACGCCACACCCATCTGAATCGACTACCGATGCAAATTATTTCCATTGAATACTAGAAGCTTTGTATTCAAGCTAGTGTTTCTGCCGTTCATCTTCGTTCTTGTGCAAATCACTCAATTCTTACCAACACTTGTGTTTCCCAAACCCCGAGAATCAAGAAATAGGATTCTCTACGATTTCAATTTTCAATTCAATATGAATTTGAGGAGCAAAATCAATCACAAAACTCACATACACTTGTGTTTTCTTGTGAATCGAACCAGAGCTTTGGATACCAATTGTTGGAGTTACAACTCCATTGATGCACAAGATTGAAGATGAAAATTTTTGCAGAGATAGAGAGAGAGAGAGACGTAACAAACTTTTTTCTCAACAAACTCTACTACTCAATTGTGTTCAATCTGTTACAAATGCAACTAACTTTGAGTTTATATACACTAGCCCTAAACTCAAATGCAACCCAAATGAAATATAAATGCAAATGAAACTAAACTCAAATGCAAGACTTGAATTTAAATTACATTTAACAATTCGAACACTCAAAAACATATTATAAACTCTTAAATATAAATATATATATATATATATGTATATGTATATATATATATATATATATATATATATAGAGAGAGAGAGAGAGAGAGAGAGAGAGAGAGAGAGAAAGGGAGAGAGAGAGAGAGAAGGAGTTTAATTTTCTTTTTTATGTCTTTATAAGGTTGTAAGCCCAAAACATTGTTAAACTTTTATGGGCTTCAAGATACATGAATAGAGATTTGCTTCTTCACTTTTATGGGTGTTCTCCCACTATCACCATGAAATGAAATGTCAAAACTACATCTTGCATCTGGAGATACACATTTTTAACACAATTCTAGGAGATAATAGATGAGCAATTCTTATTTGTTCTAAAAAATAGTTTGAAGATGTATCTTCGTATAAATATATAATGATCCAGTCATGCATCCGAATAATGCCTAATAAGTTACAAATTTTATTTTAATGTACCAAAAGTGTAAAACTAAATTGATTACCAAAGCGAATCATTTTTCAATCCTCTGGTCATGCATCTTCGTATAAATATATAATGATCCAGTCATGCATCCGATCGTTCCTTTTTCAATCCTCCGGTTGTAGCAAATTTGTTGAGCGGATCTTTAATCCCTCAATCCCTTATGCACAGCTGAATTGATTACCAAAGCGAATCGATCGTCAAAAACCTCCGTACCAAATCTTTGATGAAGAAGGAAAAACCCTAAGGTTTTATACAAGAAACACCCTCAACAATCTTCACTCGAACCAGATAAATGTCTACCGTCGAATCTCGAACAAGACAAATGTATACCGTCTGTCATACCCCAAAATTTGCCCATCTCATTTCTCTTATTCAAACTCATATCAAAGTACAATGCTCAAGGACACTCCTCCTAAACAATGGTTCAAATAACTAGGGTTGTTGATTTCTCTGAAGAAAATGAATGAATCAAGGGCTCCAATAAATTTCATATGGCTTATGATGTTTCAAACTACCTCCATGACACAATTCAGGTTTCAATTCCAAGAATTGACCAGTCAATTGTTCAGAAAGTCAACAGTCGACCAGTTTGACCTAAAAGTCAACTGTGGTCAAAGTACTGTCAAAACTCCTGATTTTTTATCAACAAGCTTGTTTTGAAGTATCATTCACCATTTGATCAAGGATTGATCATGGTTCATCAAGAAAAGATTAGAAATCAACAAATTCAAAAGTTTCTAAATTAGGGTTTTTATAGGAGAAAGTCAACTGAACTTTGACCAGCCATAACTTCCACATGGAACACCAAAAATTTCCCATCCAAAGCTCATTTTGAAGGAAATTGAATTATCTACAACTTTGTCTCTCACATGCCAAGTCTAAAAATGCTTCACTTGAGAGATATGGATCAAAAGATTATAGGTCCTTTTTTGAAAGTCAACCAAAAGCAGTTTTTGTCAAAGCCCATATCATCAAGATAAATTCTTCAAATGGAAAAAAGCTTCCAAAGTGGCTTGTAGAGGACATTTTGAGGTTTCCAAAAAGTCCTAGAACTCCTCCATATCTTAAAAATTAAGGGAGATATGCCTTGTCAAAGTTGGTCAATTTTAAGGAAAAAATGTGAAATAAAAGGCCTCCAAATGGATTTCTTTGCAAAGAGGCCCAATATTTTTTGGTCCAATATTGCTATACAAGTCATCTAGAAGCTCTAATCAGGAGGCCACGAATTTTCTATTAAACTTTGATTTTATTTGAATTTTATTTCAATAAAATCATGGATTTAATCAATATTTGGAAGAAAAATTGAAAAGATTTGATTTTTCCTTGATTTCAATCATAATCAATCATCATTTAAGGCATATTACCAATATTATTTCGTTCTCTAC